>NC_056729.1:1129771653-1130025746 GCF_019279795.1 Protopterus annectens
GATCCTGCGGAAACAGCTGCACAGGAACAGCATGGGGCAGGGCCAAACAGCCCCCCACCATTGCCAAGGCCTGCACAGGCACAGCGTGACTCAGAGGAGGAACAACCTGAGCCTGCCCCAGTAGGCAGAAGGATGCATGCCCAGTATGCCCTGGCCTTGGCAAAGAGGCAACGCTTAGCACATACACTGACTCAGTAGAAACCCTGGAAATTACACCTCTTTCTGACTCGCACATACAGTAAAAGAGATGCCTAACTTGACACTACCTGTTTTCAAACATGTATAGGGAGTGTACTATGTGCATCCGACATAGCTACAGCACCACCTGAGGCATGAGTGCCCTATTTTAAGCAATATAAAGCACTGCTAAGTACATTTTACCAGTATTGAGCATATTTAAATCCAATTGCATGTAGCTGCGCACCATGCTAACCAGTGCAATGTCGGGCAACGTCGGGCAACATTGAGCAAAGTTGGGCAACATTGGGCAACGTTGGGCAAAGCCGGGCAAAGTTGAGTAAAGTCGGGTAAACACGCTCACACCTGCTTTACTGCTCCTTAACCAGTCAGGTCTGCCCAGCAGGAAAATAAAAAGCAGTGACAGGGCTCGAACTCAGGCTACTGTGCATTATAGTCACAGTACTGAACCACTAAGCCATGACAGCATTTCACTGGCACAGACACAACTTAAGTCACTCACACATACCAGTTGGAGGGGGGGGATCACATACCTAACAGTCACAGCCAGCAGGACAATTGTAGACAAATGCAAACACAAACAGATGGTGTATCATGCCCTCTGAAGAGGTATATGAGTAACCTCACCCCAGGCCTATGCAGACAGATAACAGCAGGCCAGACAGTGTGATGTGGGTTGGGTAGGCTATGAAGTCACAAACTAATATGCGTGTAATTGGAAGCTAAGGTCTGTAGTACAGTGGTATGCCTCAAGCCAGTATGATGGGCAACAGTACAGACTGAAATGGAGTACCTGACATAGCAGTGCAGGCCTAGCAAATGTGTATAAGTGTCAGTTGTACCCCTCATCCTATGTACACCCACAGTAACAATCAGGTGTGCCCCCCCGGGTAGAAATGTACAAATAATAGCTGTCCTACCTGTATGTAGAAATGTTGATAAATCTATGCAAATTGACTCATGGAAGCCCTGCAGGCACAGTGTGCTTCCTGTTGATGTACAACACAAAGGTGAGCTCTGAAGTAAAAACCAACTTGAATTTTCACACACATATATAGTATATATATGCCCATAGTGGGCATGCTCACACACACAAACAAATGAAGCAAATTTCAGTCAACAACATACTGAAAGGTCATACTGAGCATGCTCACACACTTAGGCCATGTCTGAGTACAGCAGTGAGCCACACATATCTGGCAGTTGTAATTCCTACTCCAGACACATGTCACTATTCACCAATCCTGCCTTGCACACACAGTGATATGAAAACAGACCCATATAATATATTGGACCCCTGTCATAATCAAACTATGTAATACAAGTACTTAAGTTGTTCAAAGAAAGTGAAAATCCAAAGAAGATCAATAAATCTCCGATCAGTATCATCAAGAAACAGTGAGCACTCCTAACATTATCCAAGCCATGTTCTGGCAAAAATATTGCCAAAGAGTCCATAGAGAACCATGAGGCTTTCTTTAGCTATGTCATAAATATCAATGTAAACTCATATATGTTCTGAGTCAGTGCAAAGTGTAAATTTTGATTTGGTCAGGTGCAGTCATGTACATGACTGACATTGCCAACATCTTGTCAGACAGGTTCATACATATTTACCTCCCTCTCACTGACAAAAGGGCCTATTACCATACCTGGAGATTGTGAAAAACCAGAAATCACATATACAATGGTTAAACAGCTCTATCCAAACCTAAAAAAACAGGTGTCTATGGGATGACATGGTGTCCCCGGCTGTGTCATATGTGAACTCCAAAACAAACAGACCCTGGACCTGAACAGTCTGTTGAGACTCACCCTCTGTCCAGAATATGAAACTGTTGAATGGGTTACAGCAATGTTTGACACACTCCACAAGTGTTGGTGCACAACAGACCATGGGAACTATTGTCTTATAAGCCTAATAAGCCTGATCTGCAAGACCATGGAGTCCATCATTATGGAACTCATAAACAGAGCTATTGGGAGCCTACAAACACCTAACCCTACCCATTTTGGTTTGGTCAGGGGCAGATCACGGTTCCTAAACCTGCTAGACAGTTTTCAAGGCAGTCACCCAGGACATACATCAATGAAATGAGCTCCACACAGCCTACATAGACCTTGAAAAGCCCTTTTCCAACATCCCACACATGTCGTATCCACAAAATCAACAACCTGTGCTTAAACACATATGCCATCTGATGGATTGCCAACTGGGGCACAGATAGATCCCACAAGGTAAGAATTGTGGTCTCCCTGTTGGACTGTAAGCTGGTAACAACTGCTGTCCCCCATGGCTCAGTCCTGGGACCCCTCCTGTCTGGTGTATACTTTTCAGAAATACAGTCAAACACACGAGGTCTATGGTTAGCAAACTTTGTGGATGACTGCAAAAAGGTTGTCATAATTGATGTTTGGGACAACAGAGACATCCTTAAAAAGGGTCTCAGTCAGACAGATGTGGTGTCAAAATTATGGCCTCGAGCTACAGTCATACAAATACCACATAAGTGCCAACACCCTAAATATGGAGGTAATAATAAGGGATCTATGGACACATGTGGATAGTCATCTCTACTTCCAGAAACACATTCACAAAGTGGTTAGAAAATCATGCTATGTGTTCCCACAAATTGCCAAGGTCTTTGCATGTAGGTCAAAGGAGGTTCCCTCTACTCATCAGTCATCAGACCCATCAGAGAGTATCACGGCACACTTGCGATGAATCTGACTAGGCACCTTCAGCAGCTGGAAAGACCACTGAAGTACTTCAACAAGAGGATTACTGGCCTCAAACAGTTGCCCCATGCAACATGACTGAAGTTAACTCAATCTGTACTCTGTTGCATACTGTCTACTCAGGCGATCTCTGCCCAACAGACAGGTCCATGTCCAATGCAGAACTGATGTACATGATTTATCTGAAGTAAACCCAAGCTCACTGTGCCACATGCTCTAGGGATATCATCATCACAACAATAAACAGAACATGTTGGAGGGATACATTACTAACTCACAGAATTCCCTTGCTTTGGAACAGGCTTCCAACCTACATTAAGCTGAGTTTCTCACTGACACTCTTTCAGAGGAGCCTTGATGAGTGTATGTAAAACTGAACTGTCACACCATGGATCATTTCATCAGCACTACTACATAGAGGCCTAGGGAACTAACCCCATGTGTGGTGATAGCTGCACACTCTGGCCATACTAATATATGCCTTTAGGCAGATAGCCTATTACCTACCTATGTACCTATATATATGTAGGGGGAACACAGTATAATAAGCTAAAGATGGATGGGCAGAGATGTGTGTAAGAGGGTGACCATGACAGGGAGCCATCCAGGACTGTCCCACGCAGCACACATCCCAATGGCACAAAAGACATGAGGTGCACATCTCACCCACTGTACATAATAGCCACCAGTTATCTGTAAGCATTATAGTGTATGTGGTGCATGTGCCTGCTGTACAACATGACTGTACAATGACTTACACATCTACCATCTGTAGACATGTACCTGTCACATAGGTTCATAGGTATGTAGTAGACTATCTTCACGAAGGCATAAATTAGCCTAGGCAAGTTATGCAGCTTTCACCACCCCATTGGGTAGTCTCCTAAGCCCTAGTTCTAATAGTTAGTACCCTAAGCCCCTTTCTAGTGGGGCTGCTGATGTGATGCCTGGCGTGAATTGTCTGTTTCCCATCCACTCATCAAGGTTCCTATTGAAGAGTGTCAGCGAGGGGCTCTGTCTGATGTACATTGGGACTCTGTTCCACAGTAAGGCAAGTGTCTGGGATGGTACTCTATCCCACCAGCATCTTGTATTCATTGTTGTGATGAGGTTCATATCCCTGGAGTGTGTAGTGCGACTCAATTTTGTTATCTGTAGATGGAGCATGTTCAACAGTTATGTGTTGGACATGGCTCTGTACATTAGGCAGAGTGTGCTTCTGAGTAGGTGGTATGCAATGGAGAACAGATTTAGTTTTACCAGTTGTGTTGCATAACACAACTGTTTGAGGCCAGTAATCCTCTTGGTGAAGTACCTCTGTGGTCTCTCCAGCTGCTGGATATGCTTAGTCGAGTACATCCAAAATGGTGCATTGTACTCATTGATGGGTCTGATGACTTAAGAGTAGAGGGCCACTACTACCTCTTTTGATCCTGATGCAAACCCTTTGTCGATTAGGTGGGCCACATAGGATTTCCTAATCACTTTGGCAACATTGTTGTCAAAGGAAAGATGATTATCTACATGTGTCCCCAGATCCCTTATTACCTTGTCAGTTTTTAGGGGGCAACACCTATGTGGTAGTTTGTGGGTACTTTGTTTTCCCCAAAGGGGATTACTATAGCAATAACCCACGCCTGGGTGTGGGTAATGCTGGATTTACCCACGGTTGGCGTGGTTTGGTACCAAACAAAGACAACCGTGGGTAAATCCAGCATTACCACACCAGAAGTGGTTATTGTTATTATAATGACATTATTTAAGAAAGAAATAATTACTTTTCTTAAATAATGGCATTGTATATCCTCTTTGCTGCCCTTCCGCAGCTGTCTGGTGTTCCGCGGCAGTTCTGATGTACTGCGCATGCCTACGCAGTACATCAGAGCTGTGGGCAAAAGCAACGGAGAACGCAAGATCTCCGTTGCTTTTACTGTCTCGCTATGTTAAATGGGTTTAACATAGTGAGGCAGCTTTAAAATAAGCAACGGAGATCTCCGTTGCTTATTTTAAAGTTGTCTCGCTATGTTAAACCCATTTAACATAGCTGAAGGTTAAAAGCAACGGAGATCGCAAGATCTCCGTTGCTTTACTATATGTCGCTATGTTAAAGGAGTTTAACATAGCGAGACAGCTTTAAAAAAGCAACGGAGATCTGCGTTGCTTTTTAAACCTGTCGCTATGTTAAACTCTTTTAACATAGCGAGATTAATGTTTATACTAACGGAAAAGTCCGGCGACGGACCTTTTTCCGTTAGTATATTGAGGGATTTACAACGGGCACGCTGGTTGGGCTGGCCAATCAGCATGCACGTTTTAGAGGAGGCATTGTATAATATGCATTCTTTCACATTGAGCTTGAGGCCATGATTCTGACACCACACATCTGTCTCATAGAGTCCCTTCTGGAGAATATTCATGTCATCCGGGGAATCTATTATGGCAAACACTTTACAGTTCCCAGCAAAATGAGTCAACCACAACCCTCCTGTGTTGGCATGTACTTTTGAGAAGTCTATACCAAACAGGAGGGACACCAGGACTGAACCCTGGGTGACACTAGTTGCTACCGATGTAGAGTCTGACATGTAGCCAGCAACTCTTAATTTGTGGGATCTATCTGTGAGCCAGTTTGCAATCCATCTTGTGATGTATGGATTCATGCCCAGGTTGGTGAGTTCATCTATGATACCTGACTGGGGAATGGTGTCAAAGGCCTTAGCGAGGTATAGGTAGGCTGTGTGGAGCTCCTTTCAATCATCTGTAGGCTGGGTAAATGTCTCAAAGAAATCCACCCAGTTCAGGAGGCATATCTGCATTTGACAAAGCCAAACTGGGTGTGCTCAACTGTATGAAGGTTCCCAATGTTGTTATTGTTGACTTCCATTATGATTGGCTCCATTGCCTTACAGATCAGACTTGTTATGCTCATAGAGCATGAATGCCAAGGGTCTTTTGTGGCCCCACCCCTGTGGAGTGGGAAGACCATTGCTGTGCAGCATTCTATGGGTACATATCCTTTACAGAGGATGTAGAGAGAGGTGTAGGTATCTTTGATGAATATGGATACATCCCCACCCTATGTGCTATGATCCAGGTTCTGATGCTGGAAGGTATGGAATGAGTAGTATCCTGGTAGTGCTGGTGTGCTCTCTGGAGCCTTGAACTAGGTTTCTGTTACTGCACAGATATCAATATTCTCCATACTGAGAAGTGCCTCAAGTGTGGGCATTTGGAGGCTGAGACATCTGTCAATGAGTAACATTTAGCTCACTTTGTGGTTATTTGCATTGGTTACGGTTTTGGTTTGTCCTGAGTGACTGGTGTTCCACACCTGAAGTCAACACCTCATTAGTCCGATCCGACCATAAGCTAATTACCCTACATATCCCCATTCTGCCCCCACCCCCCATTAAGAAAACCATGTTAAAAAATTTCTCTAAAGCCAACTTCATGCTTCTTAAGACAGAAGTGGTGAACTTCATGACACCCATGCAGATGGACAATACAGTTACAACTACTGAATCCTACACAATTGCACTTTATAAGCACTTACATGAGTGCATGGACCATGCTATCCCAAACAGAACCAAGATGCTATCCTCCAAGAAAAGGAATCCAATCTGGTGGTCCCCAGCCATAAACAAACTGTACAACAGAAGGAAGAAACTGTTGCAAAACAGGGTAAATTCCCATGAGTGGAGGAGCTCCCTGGTCAGCCTCAGTAAGAATCTGTGATCCCTGATAAAACCCTCCAAAGCTAGTTACAAAAACAAAATTGCCACTGATTCTAAAGACAACCACAATGCATTCTATAGCTATGTCAAGAATCTCAATGGCAACACTCAGATCTGCTCTGAGTTACAGCACAATGGCACTAAATATACAGGCCCAACTGATATTGTCAACATCCTGGCAGATAGGTTCAGTGCTAACCTTACCCCCTTCTCACCCATGAAAGAGCCCATGTCTATACCGGAAGAATGCAAAGTTCCTGTCATCACGGCTGCACAGGTAAAAACCACACTCTCCAAAGCCAGGAACACAGCATCCATGGGACCAGACAACATCCCAAGCTGTGTTCTACACGGACTACAGAACGAACTGGCATCACACCTAAGTACCATGTTCAATCATAGCCTCACCACAGGCTTTGTGCCTGCTGAATGGTGCACGTCAGTCATCCCACTACACAAGGGGGGAGCCACCACGGACCCCAGAAACTAGTGCACCATTAGCCTGATGAGCCTGGTCTGCAAGGCCATGGAACATATCATCATGGAACTTATAAACAAAGACATTGGTAATCTTCAAACTCTGGAGCCCAAACAGTTCGGGTTTGTAAAAGGCAGATCATGTCTCCTAAACCTGATAGACTTCTTTGAAGCAGTCACCAAAGCTGTAGACAAGGGTAAGGTGGTTCACACAGCCTATCTAGATCTTGTCAAGGCTTTTGACACCATCTCCCACTCTGGAATTATAGATAAACTCACTAAACTAGGTATAAATCCCTATGTCACAAGATGGGTTGCCAACTGGCTCACTGACAGAACCCACACTGTGAAAGCAGCAGACACCAAATCCGACTTTAGACTAGTGACAAATGGAGTACCACAGGGTTCAGTCTTGTGTCCTGTCCTGTTTGGTATATACTTCCCTGATGTACAGGCTAACACAGAAGGTCTTTGGCTAATGAAGTTCGCAGATGACTGCAAACTAGGAGCCATAATCAAAACTACTAACAATGTGGACATCCTACATAGTTGGTTTTGGGAGTGTGGCCTAATGGTTAAGGTGTTTGCCTTACAAACACAAGGTGGAGGGTTTGAGTCTCACAAGGCATAATTGGCTAGGCTTAAAATGGCTCACAAGGGCAGTTAGCCTAGTACTAATATATTCTATTCTATTCTATTCTAAAAGGGCCTCACTGAGACAGATGCCTGGTGTCAAAGCCATGGCCTCAAGCTCAATGCCAAAAAGTGCATTGTCATCCCCTTTGGTAAAAGCTCTGCACCCATGAACTACAACATAGGCGGTAGTATACTTAACACCGAAAGTGTGATAAGAGACCTTGGGACACAGGTGGACAGTAGTTTCTCCTTTGAAAATCACATCGCCACAGTAGTCAGGAAATCCTTCTATGTGGCACACCTCATCACAAAAGGTTTCTCATGCAGAAAAAAAGAGGTCATTGTTCCCCTCTACTCATCACTCATTAGATCCATTATAGAGTACAATGCCCCTTTTGGTATGTACCTCACAAGACATCTACAACAACTGGAAAGGCCATAGAATTACCTCACAAAAAGGATTACCGGCCTCAAACACATGCCCTACACAGACCGTCTCAAAAAACTCCAACTTTACTCTGTCGCATATTGCCTACTCAGAGGTGATCTCTGCCTAACATACAAAGCTATATCAAACCCAGAGCTGTTGGACATGCTCCACTTAAAGAAATCCCAATCCCTCTGAGCTACATGCTCTAGGGACCTAAACCTTGTCACCACAATAAACAGAACATGCCAGAGGGATAGATTCCTGTCCCAGAGACTTCCCATACTCCAGAATAAACTACTTATCTATATCAAACAAAGCTCCTCATTAGCACTCTTCAAGAAAAATCTTGATGATTGGATGGGAAATATGAAATTCACCCCAGGGATCACTTCTGTGTCTCTGCTCGACAGTGGCACACGAAAATAAATTCCTTGGGTGGCAAAAGTCAGGGTACCTTTTTGGCTGGGCTTGTATAGGCCCCAGGGTCGATAGCCTAGTACCTACCTTTGAACCTTTGAGTCTTGTCTAAAAAAGGTAATATGAGGACAGCAAGAGCCTTGGCCAGTATTCAGAAGCAGAGGGGCGACAGGTGCAAACCATCTGTAGCGAAGCAATGAGGCTTGTCTATCATGTCATCACAGGCAGACAGAGACTGGATCCCCTTTGAATGACACCAGAAACTCAGCCAATTGTTGAAGTTTATCATCTTTCTGTTATAGTGCAGTATCATGTAGGTGAAGGTAAGATGCTACTCAAGGTCAGGGTTATACCAGCCTGGGCTACATGATCATAGAGCTACTATATATCTCTGGTCATGTTGTCCTGGGAGGTATGTCTCAGCTCATTCACACTGACATGTACAAAGAGCACATCATATATGTACCTGTTCTGGAGTGATGTAAGTGCTTGTGTTATGTGGTGGATCATAGCACCTGACATACAACTGACAGTAACCTTCCCCTTGTCCAGCCGAGTGAGTGGAATATCTGTGTGCCTGACTATGAAATCACCTATTACTAGTCTGTTGGGTATGTTGTTTTGCCTTAGGGCCTGTTGTGAGGCACACTGCTTTGGTGTATTATGTGTTTTCTGGCGTGTGCTTGGAGGTGCATGTTGCTTACTTGTCTGCTTAGGAGGACACTCTCTCTTTTTCAAATTAATATTTGTATTCTCTGAGTATGGTAATGTGTATTTATGGGTGTGTTTTGCTGGTGCTTATATTGTAGGTCTATGTGAAACTGTTGGTGTTGTGGTTGTATGACCCTACTCCTCTTGACTGTATTGTCCAGTATTGGGTTGACAGAGCTTAGCCACCAGTTTGACCCTGTGTGTGCCAGCATGTGGTGCATCAACCCACATATGATATGGTCATGGCCTATGCATACAATACACTCACAATACACCTAGTATGATAAGCCTGCTGAGGTTAGCAAATGTGAAAAAGCCTTTGGGCAAACTGTGAGCAAGTAATATCTGTATTGCACCCTGTAACTCCATATTGCTTGCTGAAGTGTAAAGACGTACTTAGTTTGGATTAAGAACCCCGCACTTGCCAACTGTGTGTGTGTGTCTGCCTCTCCCTGGGGAGAGAGCAACCTTTTTGGAGACTACTCACACCCCTTAAAAGTGGTATACTCATCTTTGTCAAGTCTGATGACGTCACCATCCTACAAATATACCTGTGGAAAGGTGAAATCCCAGTAATGTGTATAGTGTGTTGTGTAAATGCATACTGCTGTAGTATCATAATATACTTAGGAAGGAGTTTGAATCTCACACTTGCTGACTAGGTGTGTGAGAGTGTGTGACACCATTGGTGAATGTGGAGTGAGTTTTGATTTTTCTAGTGTATGCCATATCACAATGACAACTCTATGTGCATTACACATGTAAGGTAGCTGTGGGGCAAAGCCTTATACATACATGTAATCTCAATTATTTCATAGGTGGGTACTCTGTTTTCTCCATGAACAATTCTGTTATCTTTGCCAGAGCGTGCTGGCGCTTTCCAGACCTTAGGTCACTTCTGTATGCTAGTGACAAGCTTAGCCACTGCAGTGATCCCTGGGCTACGTCTTCTGTTTCACATCCACTCATCATGGTTTCTATTGAAGAGTGTGAGTGAGGGTTTACGCTTGAGGTCTATTTGAATCCTGTTCCAAAGCAAGCAAAGTCTAGCAAAGATGACTACTCATTATAGGTGTGCAACAACCTCTGTGGATCTGCATGCAAACCCTTTATTGCTTATGTGCTCCACAGAGGGATTTCCAAAACCCTTTGGTAATGTGATTATCAAAGGAGAGATGACTAAACACATGGCTCTATGTATACATTAGTACCTGTTCAACATTTTGGGGGCTATTACCTATGTTGTACTCTGGGGATACTTTGTTTTCTAAAAGTGGATAACTATGCTTTCTTTGGCTTATAGCTTTACAGCATGAGTTTGACACCAGGTATCTGTCTCTATGAAACCCTTTTGGAGGATATGTGTGTCATCTGGAGAATAAAGTATAGCCCACAGTATGCATTTTCATCAAACATGGACAGACACATCCCTACTGTGTTTGTCTGTACCTAAGAAAGCTATATGCCAAACAGGAGTGGTCCCAGGATGAGTGCAGGTGAATACCACTTGTTACTGGTATAGAATTGTACGTGGAGGCTACAAATGTTACTGTGTCCTACATCTGTGCGTCAGTTGTCAATCCATCATCTAACAATCGTTTATGGTCAGTCTGTTGAGGTTATGCATAATACCAGAATGTGGGATGGGTATGAATTGCTGGTGAGCTATAGCTTGGCTGTGTGGACCTCCTCTCCCTCACCTATAGCCTTGTTAACTGGCTTGAAGTCTACTAGGTGTAGGAGCCATGATCTAGCCTTTAGAGAACCTAAGTGGGTATGGTGCAGTGTTTGCAGGTTCATAATGTCTCTGTTAATGAGTTCCATAATGCTGTGCTCTATAGCATTCCCAATAACATTTGTCTGGCTTACAGGGTGAGAGTTTTTAGAATCTGTTGTAGTTCTACCCTTAATCAATTTATGTTAACATTTGCACTGGGTGTGACGAGGGTGGACAGGTTTAGGAATAAATGTATTAGAGGGTCAGTCCAGGTTTGAAGGTTAATAGACCAAGCCAGATGGGCAGGATTAAGTTGGTTTGTACATGTGCTGAGGAGGAATGCAGAGTATATTGTGAAATAGATGCTAAGGATGAAGCCGCCAGGTAACAGGAAAAGAGGAATGCCTAAGATGAGGTTTATGGCTGTAGTGAGAGGACATGCAGGTGAATGGTGTGACAGCACAAGATGCAGAGGGCAGAAAGAAATGGAAACAGATGGTCTACTGTGGCGACCCCTAATGGGAGCATCTGAAAGGAGAAGAAGAAGACATTGTAGCTCAACCCTTGTGGACTGTGAACACCATTACCGTGCATCATTCCACAAGTATGTAACCTGTATAGAGGCTGCATCTGGACAGAGTGTTTACGTGAGTGGTGACTTCATATGTCAGCTTGTGTATGATACAGCCAGGGACACTGTCCAGTACCATTGCCACTGTGGTTTGGACTTTGGTAAAGAGATGTTTTAACTAGAGTGTCTGTGAATCATCAGGTTTTACATTCTTCAGGTCTGGAAATGTGGCCCTTGTGTAACGACAGGGTGGTGAAATCCGCATTCAAACTGTCTGACAAGAAATTGGTAATGTCAGCCAGATTAGTGTACTTTGTGACCATTTACATTAACTATGACCCAATCTGAGATTTCCCCTGTAGATTATACACAACATTAAAGAAAGCTTTAGTGTTGTCTTCGGAATCCTTGCCATTTTGTATTTTGAAGCTTGTCTTGTATGTTTATTGAGGGATTGTATTTTCTCAATGATACTGACCAGAGAGGTTATCTCTTCTTGGTATGTAACTCTTTTTTGGTACAACTTCACACCTTCTATTATATATTTAGTTTATGGCAGGGGTCCATGAGACTAATGCACTTTTACTGTATAAGTGAGAATTTCTTGTGTTTGTGATAGCACGGTCCATGCAACCCTGTAGGTGAACAGTGTGCATTACTAAAGGATTATGCAGCTGGGACAGTGTTAACCTTAGTAATGCAAACCAATGATAAATAGAAACAACAGCATCACCCGCAGCACAGTGTCAACCCGTGTCATACACACACATGCATACTCAAGTTCCAAAATGTGTGTAGTACAATGCATACTGGCCACCAATAGAAACTATGGAGTGTTAACACTATCCGCTGCAGGGCATGTCACCCTGCCCATGTGCTCAATATGCATGTACATGCAGACAGTGCACCTCCACCATGTTCACAAATGGACACCTGCAAACCTGTGTTGCACACACCCCACACTTACTGTCCACTGTATAATGCATGCTGACACAACTACACACATCAGCCAAGTGGCACATGGGCAAACAAAACACAATTGGAATAAACACTGGTGAAAACAGTACAACATTGCTAATTACAGCTATAATGCATCATGCCTGCTCAGCTACACCTTCAAGGATATCATTAAACTTTACTGCTGACAACATGCTGCACATCCAACCATTGCTATACTTTATTAAAGTCACCCTGTGCATCAGTACCATGTTAACCTGTTCCTGCATCAATGTTACAGATGACAGGAGGTGGCACAGGTTTCATCATATGCACAGGGTGTGTTGTTGGCTTGCCAGAGGCCTACACTGAGCCATACAATCAACATGTGTGTGTGAGTGTGTGTGTGACGGCCATGAGTACTGTTATGGGCCAATGTTGATGTAATGTGTGCGGGTATGTGTTTGCCCCAGGTTTTTGGTTTATGTGTGTGTGTCTGCATGCACACAGTTCCACCATGTGGCTGCCATATATGGGGATTTGTGAGACAGCTACAGACTGTACCTGGCAGACTTTATAGATCACCGTCTCTGGCCATGGATATGGAACCTGTGCCTGGCAGGGGTGCTACAGACAGTATCAGGCACTAATCCAAATTGGGTACTATCTGAAGAGGTTGACATATGTCCACTGAATCCAAGTCCCTGCTGGAACTGGCCAGAGCCACATGCATGTGGTCTGCTAGGACAGTCTATGTACAGCCCCCCCCAACATTGCTGGGGTTGATACTGGCACTACGGGAGCGGCTGTGACTTGCTGGATGTCCACGGCAACTTCCAGCTGCTGATGTTGCTGGCATACGTCCAAGTCTCAACCGTCCCACACTGTCCTGACACATGGACATGACATTGTGGAGGACATCCAATGTCTCACTCCAACGTCTATCAATGACCTCGGTGTAGTTACGTATGGCACCTGCTAGGTCACGGATACTGTCATTTACAGAGGTGTAATGAGCCCTTTGTGCCCTTAGCCCCTATCTGGTGTACCGCTCCATTCATGTCTGTGCCTCCATGACAGCCTGGAACATGCGTGTGGCAGAAAGAGGCGTGACACATCTGCCAGGGACATGATGACCAGCAGTGCTCTGACGAGAACACCTGAGCATCTGCCTATGTGGTACCATTCCAGACATCTGGCTATGGCTGCTGTGTCCTGATACATGTGCTATAGATACTACACTGTCCTGGCCAGTGCCAACCATACACTGTCCCTCAGCTAAGGGCAATGGTGATGATGGATATACAGGCAGTATGACTGTGGTGCATGGATGGAGTGGAGACTTGTGTACTGTCAATTGGTGGTCCAACAATAGACTCTGACAAACCTGCCTGTGCCTCAACACACCTATCCTCATCATCACTGTCTGTCTCAGTGACACTAGGTTCCTTGCTGTACTGAACCAGCCCCACCTCAGCACCTGTGAGAGGAAAACAGGAAACATGCTTTAAGACCTGAACATGACTTCAGACCACATGCACACATGCGCACATGCACACATGCATGCATGCGCACATACGCACATGCGCACATGCACACATGCACACACACAAAACTACACTCCTTCCTAAAGCAGACACACAAACAACACCAGCAATCACAGAACATACACAATAGCAGGTGATGGTGGGGTACAGTATCACAAGCAAAACAGTCATATCACACATGTCAGCATGCAGGACATGTGTTGCTCAATAGCATGCAGTGCAAGTGTAGTCGGTCCTTGTTACTAACAGTATACATGGCTTTGATGCATGTGTTTTGTTATTAGGTGATGGCCCTCCCCCTGGAACCCAATGCATACATGGACACAACATTGCTGTGCAGGTATTCATAACCCTGTAATGTACTGTGCACCATAACTCACAGGTGTACATACCATTGCTGGATGTGTATCTGTGTGTCAGATAGGTATCCAATGCTGATTATAGCCTCTGTGTCTTTAGCAAATAATTGTGGACACATGTTTAGCACATGCATGATGAGTATTCACACAACATCAGCAGTGGAGCATGGATAATTGATGGAATACCATTCGGCCACATACCCAATGTACGGTACTTATGGTGAGTGTAGATCATATTGTGGACAAGTCAGTCTCATCAATGACATGGCATGCCAAAACACAACTGCATATTTAAACACTACACATACCCAATATGTGTCATATGACCTAGCCACTCAATAGCATCACAAGACATATACGTGTTAGTTGTGCAAATGGTGATTGGTATGCATACTGTTTAGAGGTGCATATGTGTGCACACACGCAACATTAAGGTGTATAGCAATTAAAGCTATGTGTAGTACTGTGGTTACAATAACTGGATGGGATATAGTACCATAGGCCATCATCATGAAGCATCAGGTAGTCACTCAAGGCTACAAATGTTTCACAAACCAGCACTAATCATGCTGTGCCAAAACTGTACTACCTTGGTTAAATTCACAATTTCACAACCAGTTGTTACGTGAGTTTGTAAGGAGGCCAATAAGGAGCATTCCCTGACATGAATGTGTAGTGTGTTGCAGAGTGTTTAAATGCCCCATGATAGGCCTCTACCCCTCAGGTATATTATGTGTAATGTGTGGATGAGATTTTGGATACTGGAGTGTGTCTTTACAGAGGGTCTGGGAATCCTTTATGTGTAGCATGTTAAACTGCTCTGTGTATGACATAGATGTGTATGTTATGTGCATGTTGAGTATCAACTGTGCCTATCCAATGGTCACTACAGTCTATCCACATTTGTTTGAGATGGTCTGGGTATTGCATGTGTTTGAGGCAGCTAATCACATTAGTGAGATGTGCGTGGTCTCACACCAAACATGCACAGCATGCATTATGGGTAGGTGTGTTGCATGTGTACATGGCCTACACCTTAACTATGACATGCACTTTTTATTTACAATAATAAATGTAGAACACACTCACCAGCATCTGTCTGCTGCCTTGATGTCACCCCAGAGGGACCTACATAGAGATGAGACAGTTTGCCAGTGACCACAACTGTGGCTTTGCTACTTTGTGTTTGCAATCTTACAGTACAACAAAAGTTTACATTCACAGGGCTACAGATCATGTTCCAAATGATCAGTATTGCACAACAACAGGCTCCACATCTTTGAACGACACACTCCACATCTCACATATGCATGATCTACCAATACAGATAACAGTAGTCTACAGATATGCCATGTTACCTGCATGCTCCATGTGTGCTTGCTGGGTGGCTCCAAACTCCATCATGGTGTATGTCTGCTGCTGTTGTTGTTGGGCAGGTGCCACCAGACTCAGGAGCAGCTCCTCCACTCTGCTGAGGGTGGTTGGATTTTAACACCACCTCCTGTTGCAAGCTGTTGTCTATGCACATCAGCAGCATGCTGACAGACATGTCTGAGAAGATCACTGCAGTGGTGGCGTATCTGCTCATATGTCTGTGAGAACATAAGACGGTTGTGCTGAATCATACTGCTAGTAATGATATCATCTTCAGCACTACTGTAACTGGGGTTCCTATGATGGGCCATGATCCCTGGAAGACATAAATACAAAAATATGTCTGAGCAAGTCATATGTCACATTTAACATTATACAGTACAGATATCACTGAACTGTCATTTATAGCAACCTACGAGCTAACCAAGAGTGAAACACTGTAACTGCCACTTATCACTGCTCACCCCACAACTGCTTGAAAGTGCCTTGCTCACTCTCTATCTAATGAACCATGTTCTGCACAGCAACAAAATAAAATCACTATATAAGACTGTACAAGACCTGTACCTGGCACACTGTATGCAACACGATGCACCACCTAGCCATAGCAGATATACATCAAGCTGATGTGTAAAGAAATATATCATCCATCACAATCAGTGTAAGGTTCAGTAAATGTATCACTATTATACCACACACCTTGTTAATGCCAAACCCGTGGCCAAAATATATGCACAATTGGGAATATAGGTCGCATACTGCTGTAGTACACTATGAATGTTACAAGATATGCAGTTATATGTTTTACCACACATACGTCAAAGGACATGTTATAGACATACCCACACACACATCAGACATAATTACAGGACACAAAGGTATGACAACCCAGATAAGCTTTCAGTGTGTACTATACAGTACTGTGTGTCAGTACTTACACAACCTTAACCTTGAGAAATGTAATCTGTGACGAATACAGGGACCACACAAAACAGTGGATGCAAGCAATGTGGACATACACAATACTTTGCTGTACAGGCCCAGAGCTTCAAGTAGTACTACAGTACACACAGGATTTGCATTCAACATCGGTACCAATCAATAATCATAAATGTAGTACTTTAGCCTCCAATGACACACCCTAGTTAAAACCAAAGGACTTAATCACACTGTATGCAATAGCACTTGTTCTGCCTAGCAACAGAATACACAGCTTTTGCTAGGATCAAAGCAAGGATCCATAATACCATGACATAAACAGTTTCCCACTAAGCTATCCCACAGATACATATCTTTGACGTATTCACAAACATAATGACCATCACAGTCAGTCAACAGTTCAGAGAATCCATTGCAACAAGTAGATGTAGGTGTGTATGAGTATATATATATATATATATATATATATATATATATATATATATATATATATGCATATACACATCCATTGGTCTATATATACATATATATGTAGGCACTTATACATTTCACCTTTCATAGTGAGAATATCAATTATACAAAGGATGTAAGGTGTACGGTAATGTAATAAAATCGCACAGTCTTGGGATAAATGCATTGAAGGTGTTCACAGCCCAGGTAGCTTTAGCAGGCCTTACTGGCTTCAACATTGCAAACTGAACAAACCACCCACAGTGCTTAACCACCACATGTCATATACCAGAACTGTATGCTGTCTTGTTTGCCACACACTAAAACCTACATACAAATATGCACATACTAACCTTCACCAACATATATACCCCCCCTTCACAAACAGTTGCAATATGTCCCCTGCTCCATGCACATATACAGATGTGAATATATATGACACATATATATATATTTCTCCGTATGTGTGTGGCATACACACACAAGGTCCACACTGTTGTAAGTCCATGAACCTCACAGCTGAACTGTTAGGCCTTGCTGCAACACAAACAGGTGCCACATATGAACACACACTAACATTAGGGGGGTATATATGGCAACAGATGCTAGATAAGCATACTAGACTGCTACAGCAGTTGCCAATGCTAAGCTACACTTTAATATGACTATCATGCATGTGTTGTTCTGTCACACCCATGTTTATATAATGTTAGCGCTAATCTCCCCAACAGCCATTGGCCACACTACTGTACAGAACACAGATAACATGGATTAGATCTTTGACATTTAATGCTGAGCTACACATTTCACAGGTATGTCCCACTGCCCACAGGTACACACAGTTTTGTCCATAGCAGTAGTTAAGCAGAACATCTGTGCATAAAGAAGTACTGCTGCCACATATGAATGGTTCACATTATGTAGACTATTCTTCAATAACATCTACTACATGCCAGTAAATACATATGTGTCACATACCTTTCCTTTGTATTATTTTGTAATATTTCTTTTTCCTTTTCTCTGTCTCTCTCTCTCTCTGTCTCTCTCTCTGTCAGTCTCTGCAGTAGAGTGATTGAGTTTGTTGGCAGAGATTACAGCCTATTTTTGTAGGAATTTGCACATGAGCATGTGATGGCCACTGCACCAGTTAGTGGCCACCATTTGCTAATTGCTTGCAGCCTGCTGTGTAGTAATTGCAGTAATCACTGTCATAGCAACCCAGTACCATAAATTGCTGACTCATGTAGGTATGGCCCTTTCAGCTTTCCAAGATGGAGATCATCCTTGTTTGCTGTGGACATCAATGTTTAAGACAGAAGGTTGGTATAGTTCTTATATCAGAAGCCAGGGGTGTAGCCAGAGATTTACATTTTGTACTCAGACCTAATGTTGCTGCTTCCAGTACCCACTTGTCAGTGCAGAAATGTACTCACCCCCTCAAAATGCTACCCCAGGATACATGGAAAGATGTACTTTCTTTTCAACTGTTATAATTAACTGCCATACAGAGCTAGTTATTGAGATGTATTCCTTTGGCACAAGAATTGTTTGTGAACTGCTATACTGTGACTATTCATTTACTCAGTTCTAAACAGTTTGTGCTTTTTAGTGCTGACATTAGCACAAGCTGCTCAGAAAAACTGGACACATTTCAGTACTGTGAGTATGCTTACCTACATCCTTGGTAGACCCTGCACACACAGGTATAGTCTACATTTAGGTAGGGTTGCAGAAGTACAGAGACCATAAGTACTATTGTGTGGATTTTATCTTGTTGGACTTACAGGGTTGCTGTGTACATATTAGTTTATCAAGGCAAGCAGTCTGTCTGTATAACTCCCAACTGTGGACCTATCCACGTGATAGCCAGAGAATAGCCAGTTATTTTTTGTCTGTGTACCACACAGTTTTTTTAGCAATAGAGCAATGGCATTCTTACTGTTGGTTGCTACCAGTACATGACTACATCCATTTGTATTTCAGTGTTGTATTCCTACATAAGGGTATGCTTCCAAAACTCCTTCCAAAGCTATTTGCACAGTGTGTAACAGCAGAAAGGCTTATATGCCTCTGTGTTTCTGCCTCTGCCAGACCTCTCAACCAATCAGGTGCATATTTGAACAGACTCAGGCAAAAGTCAAGAAAAAGTCAGGGACAATCAGGGACACCTTTAAAATATTAGTGTCATTAAGTTGAGACATTGAGAGTATCAGAGCATATGAATTAATACACCTTTTCTGAAGTAAAAGAAGTGTCTAACTCTTAATTATTGTCATTATTCATTAAGTATAATTCACTACCTTTCTGGCCAAAGTCAGTAGTTTTTGGAGGGATTCAGAGGGACAGAGCTAAAATTTGTGTCAAAATCAGGGACATCACTGAAAATTAGGGACAGTTGGGAGGTATGGTCTCTGCCCTAAACAGATATGTCCAAAGCATATGACACAGTCTCGCACCAAATCCTGCTAAACAAACTAAACCAATATCATCTATCTAATTCCACTCTTACCTGGTTCCAAAGCTACTTAACTGACAGGTACCAAGCTGTGAAATGGGAAAATTCTCTCTCTCCTCAGCTGCCCATAACTATAGGAGTCCCACAGGGTTCTATCTTAGGACCACTACTATTCACAGTCTTCACAAATGACCTCCACACCTCCACACAGCATGCATCTATAATTCAGTATGCAGATGACACTACCTTAATCTGTGCTGCACAAAACATTCCCACCCTCCTGCAAACAACTCAACTAGCATTCTCTGATGTTGAAAACTACTTTACCAAAGCCCAACTTATCCTCAAGCCAAAGAAAACTCAGCTTATGATTATAACCAGTTCTAACAAAAACACTAACAGTCAATTCACTATCTACTCCACAAATGCTACTCCAATTGCTCCAGTGGCACAGGCTAAGCTATTGGGAATAACCATAGACTCCCACCTAAAATTTGATAGTCATCTGAACTTAACTATTAAAAAAGTACATGCCAAACTGGGGTCACTCTACCGTATCAAACCATTTCTTACCAACAACACAAGATCAGCCATTGCTCGCTCCCAACTTCTATCCACCCTACTCTATGCATCTCCCATTCTGACTAATCTCAACAAAACTGAACTAAGCAAAATGGAAGCTTGCTATAACAGAATTGCCCGTTTTGCTGCAAATTGCTCATATAGAACTCATCACTGTACTGCTTTGAGACAGCTCCACTGGCTTGAACTGCCCAACCTCCTAACCTACAATCAGCTCTGCCTCTGTCATTCTATCTATTACCTCCCCAATAAGTGTCCTGCCCTCAAAAACCTAGTACAACATCACTCAGCCAAAAGGCCTCTTAGATCATCAAGCAAACTACTACTAGAAGTCACCAACAGCTACAATAGCTTTTGAGATGCACTATATAGCAGTTCGGTGGCTAAAAAATGGAACTCTGTCCCTACTAGCATTCAAAACACATCATCCAAAGCCTCCTTTAAAGACCTCATCAGGCAACATCTCAAGCAAAGTTGGCAGTGCCATGATTGCTCCCCAGGCTAGTGAAAGCGGATAACATATGCATACTACATCTAGAGCAATTGATAATAGTTTTTCAATCTTACTCACAAACACTGGCTAATCTACAATGTATGTACTGTACCTGTGTACTATGTATGTATTCTACCTACATTCCAAAGTTCAGCTGTACACCACAAATCTATTACTTACCTTTATTTTTAAAATTAATATCTTTTTTGATTGTTCTCTCCACTGTAACTGTTTGTGCCACATACCACTGTAAAAACATGTCTCTTGTAATTTGTGTGTATACTGATTATGTCTAAATAACTAAATGTGTCTGTAATTTTTCTTTGTGGAGCTTTTCTCCCCGGGCCTCTGCTGAAAAAGGGCCTTTTCGGCTCAGTCAGACACCCCCGGTTAACAAATGTAAAATAAAATAAAATAAATAAATAAATATGCCAGTGTTTGTCCTGCTGTGATACTGTGTGGGGTTTGTAAAGTGATGATGTAACATTATTTCCTGCTAGAATGGCTGCTTCTCTTATCACAGTCATGTAATGTAATCCCACAACAACAGTTGGTCAGCATCAACAGAACAAGTTGCATGATATGGTATTCCTATTTTTCCTTTACATTCACTCATTCTGATGCATGATATATTTATTTAAGCACCAACTTGATGTATATCTACCGTGGCTTAGTGGTACTTCATGTTGTGTAGTGTGTGCAAGGTCCGGGGTTCGAGACTTACAGAGGTGTTTTATTTTGCTCCTGAGCAGAACAAGGCCCCTCACATACAGAGTGACTAAGGCACTTTTAAGCAGTTGTAAGCGGGTTTGCGTGGATTTGTGGATTGCTGCGCATTGCTTATCCAAGCGCAAACTCGCGCAAACCCGCTAACTACTGCTTAATAGTGCTTACTCCCGCTAACCCCCGCGCTCATTTCTTTGAAAGAAAAAAAAAATGGGGAGATAGGAAAGTGGTGAAAAAGGGGCACAAAGAGGGAAAGACAGTATGGAAAATAGCTCAGGATGTGCAGGACAGGTGTAGGGAAGGTCCATAGCTACCCATTTCTTCAACAGCAACAGCTGTGCATATGCAATAAATTTGGAGGTAGATATGAAACCTTCAACCTCTGAGAGAGGGGTGAGGACAACAAAGTATGTTGTAATGCAGATGTTACTGCAACATATTTTGAGAGTTGCTCACACACACTACTGCTAAGATGGTACACTGACAGCTCTACTTTCATATAATTATCTAGATATGTTCAGGTGAAAGTATCAGTTATATGTTAACAGCTCCCTACATTTCTGGCAGCACACTGACATTTCTGGGGAACACAATAGCAAGCTACTCATGTGCCAGATTAACCTGTACATGCTGGGCATGAACCAACAGTTGAGGGCTGTAAATATGCATAAAAGCTACTGGCACTCCCTTCATCCACATTATATGGGCCTAGCCAAGTGTGGGTTGACACTGCTTAATACAACAGTAATATCTGTAGAATGCAACAATACAACAACATATCAAAGAAAATGACACAGACGCACTCCAGGAATTATACATTTATTAAAGGGTTATTACATCTTTATTGGGTTAAAAGACTTTTTGAAGGCTCTCTCATTTATTTTATATAACAGTACATGCAGAATAATTACTAACTTGCCTGATGACATAGCCTTTGCAGCCTATCTTCATGGGCTTGCTGGTTCATAGCCTGGACACCTGCAGCTGTAAAGTAAATGCAGTTATAATGAGACATACCTATCCATAGTATAGACAAGCATAGCAATTCTTAACTACTTAATACAATGGCTACTTACTCAGTACTGGGCATTAGGCATCACACAAGATTCCTGGATCCACTGGTCCAGTTGATCCTCCCTATGTCGCTTCAGGTGAGAATAATGGTGCCTGACCTGCTCACCAGTCAGAGGAACACCAGTGCCACTGGAGAGATCACGGGCAAGACTGTTCTAGGCCTCCATTTTATATTTGGTACCCTGGTACTGGCCCCGCAGGAGTCTTTCCTCATGATTGTGGACAAGGAGCCAAACCATTACTTTGGACTCCTCAATGCCCCAGCGTTGTGCTCTAAATTGAGTGCCTTTTCCAACACTGGCCATGCTGACTGCAGAAGGAAGCTACAACCAGTTATAGCAAGTATTCCCGCCTGTGGAGCTTAAATATGCCTCATTTCCCGCACTTGTGATTGGCCACTTTTGGGTAGGCACGCCTGCTTAGCTGATGTTGGCACTGCTTAAAATTCCTTTGATAGATATGTGTCTGTTGAAAGTGCATGTTTATGAAATGCTGTCATGGCTTAATGGTTAAGTACTGTGACTATAGTGCACAGTATCCTGAGTTCGAGCCCTGTCACTGCTTTTTATTTTCCTACTGGGCAGACCTGACTGGTTAAGGTACAGTAAAGGAGGTGTGGCTGTGTTTAACCGACTTTGCTCAACTTTGCCCGACTTTGCTCGACGTTGCCTGACGTTGTGCTGGTTAGCGCGGAACACAGCTACGCGCAACTACATTGTGATTGTGCTGGTTAGCGTGGTGCGCAGCTACGCAGAATTGGATTTAAATATGCTCAATACTGGTAAAATGTGCTTAGCAGTACTTTATATTGCTTAAAATAGGGTACTCATGCCTCAGAATGCATAACCATTTCACCTTCATATATATATATAATTTGTTCACTACTACATTTAACAATTCAATGATTTTACAAAGCTTATACATAAAAAATGTCAGGAAATATTTTTGTATACAGATTTCCAACAGAAGATGGAACGTGCAGTAGTGGGACTCGAACCTGGAATGCCTCCTCTTTGTGCGAAGGCTCTAACCACTATGCTATCGCTATTTTGCTTAATTTGCATATAATTTTCTTATTATCCTCTTCTGGTGTCTAAGCTGCTAACTGCAGCTAAGCAGTGGGCAAACCCATGCAAATACAGGCAGCTATATTGGATGAAATAAAAAAAAAATAAAAAAACTCTTTTTATTTTTAATTTTGTCAGTTGTTTAACATATGGGGGAGTGCAGTGTTACATTGTTCACATGTGAGCGGACTCACTTATGTAACTCAAAATTGTGGCATTTCGTCATTGCAGGGGCGTGGATTTTTAGACTGCTCCGCAGTCGGACACGCCCCCTACACTCATCCACATTCCATGTAAGCTTTAGAGTTGCGGCAGCGCGCCCTCATTAATATGCATGGCATGCTGTCATCATACTCTTAGACTGGTGCTTCCATGTAAGACGAATCTGGTCTTACACGGACGATTAGTAAATCCGGGGGATAATCTTTTTAATAAGTACTAAGATATCCTCAAATGTAAAAAAAAAAAAAACATTCATTCCATTTTTAATAAGAAGTAACACTTTTTCAATTATTTTTCATAATTATTATTAATAGCCTTACTGACATCTTGATAGATTTTTATTTCTAAATATTTTAGTTCTTTTCTTTCCTAATTGTATCTATATTTACTTTTAAGCTTTCTGTTAGTAATTGATTTAACACTAAACTTTTAGTTTTATTATTATTAAAATTCAGCAGCACTACTTCTTGAATCTTTTCAATTTTCTCATCTATTTTTTCAATTGAATAATTTAAATCTCCTATAGTTAGTGAAATATCAGCTGAAAAAAAGCTGTGTTTTGATTGACATTCTCTGTTAATTGAGAATCCATCATTTTTTTCATTGCGTCTTATACTATTAGTAAGGGTTCAATAACTAATATGAATAGTAGTGGGGACAAGAGAAATCCTTGCTTTCTGCCTTTGTTTAAAGTGAATCCTTGAGAAATGTAAGACCCAGTTTCAACATATGCATTAGAATTTCAATGCATGTTTTTTAATATTCAAATAAACTGTTCTAGAAATGCAAATTCTTCTGAAGTTTTAAACAAGTTGTTCCAATCTATAGAATCAAAAGCAGCTCTCTCAATACTTAAGTTAATTAGGGCCAATTTCTTGTTCATCCCTTTTGCCAAATCTAAGATAGTTACTTCCTTTTATATTATCATACATTAATCTGCAGACTATAAATCCTATTTGATCTTTATTAATAAAGTTATCTACTATATCACTTAATCTTGTAGCGAAAATGGAAGTTAATTTTATAGTCTACATTTAATAATGAAATATGTCTCTATAAATTAACTAACTCATTATCCTTTCCTTATTTAATTATAGGTGAGATTACAGAAAGTTTCCATGTCAGAGGAATTATTTTGTCACTCTGAAATACCCTGAAAATGTCAATCAGTAATTCTAAGATATTTAGCAGAAGCAGACTATATAATTCCATGCTTAAACATTCTAACCCTGGAGCTTTACCATGTTTTCCTTTGTTTAAAGCTTTTTTAACTTCTATCAGGGTAATAGACTTATTCAACAGAGATATTTGTTTGTCATTAAATTTATTAATAACATTTTTTTTTCTTTAAATACTTGTCAATTTTGTAATCACCTGGATTATTATTTTTATCTTTATTGAGATTTTCTTGGATGTTTTTAAAAATATTAAGCATTTCCTCTATGTTTGAAGTAAACGTATTAGTGTGGCAATCTTGGATATTATTGATTTGTGCCTTTTTGCTTACCATCTTATTTCTATTAGCAAATCTATGTAGATTTTTGAAGTCATCACATAACTATGCAATTTTATTTTTTCTAAAGCTAACTTCACTTTATACATTAAAACTGTTTGATATTTTGTCATTAATTTTTTACAGACTTCAGTATTATCTAATTTCTTTATTTGTTATTCAAACCTCGCTTTGTGTATTTAATCTTGTATTTCTAACAACTCTTTATTCTACTCTTTCATTTTATTACTAGCCCATCTTCCCATTCTATCCTCAATATGCATTTTTATGGAGTCCCATAGTATGACTTTACTAACCTGGCCATTATCATTCAGAAATAAAAAAAATAATAATTTGTTCCTTAAGATAACTCTTAAATTCTTTTAATTTCATCATATATATACTGGGATTCTTTAAATGCTCTCCAATTTCCTTATAGCCATGAATATATTAATACTTAGTGCATTATGATCAAATAAAGGAAAATGAATAGTTTTAAAATAATTCACTTTATTAAGTAAATCTGTAAAGGCATAAATCCTATCATTTCTAGTTTGTGTTCCATGCACATAAAAATAACGAGTGAAGAACAATCACTTGTCTTCTGCGTTTACTAGTAAATCAGCTAAGTTATTATTACTGGTCCATCCATTTAGTGGTTTAGCTGATGCCAGTATTTTAGCTTTCTTCTGTTCCCTTGTACCTTTTATACCAGTTATGCAGTTAAAATCCCCTGCTAAAATTAAACTACCCTTCCAATGACTTCACAGTAAGTCTAAGTGATTTTTAGCTACCTATTCCAGGAATCCAGTAAAAATAAGATAGTGTACAGTGTTTGCCATTATATTTATTTATTACAAATGTATACATTCCTTTGAGATAATTAATGGATTCCATGACCTTAGGCATTACAGTAGTTTTTCTCCAAAGTGCAGCAATACCTCTCTTCATTTTATTAAAAGAAGCAAATTATAACATTTTGTAACCTAAGTTAAATATTGTATATATTTATCTATCAAGTGTGTCTCTTGCATGAATATAATGTCTCCTCTATTTAATACTTTTAGATATCTCATTAATGATTTCCTTTTTCTGCCTTTTGCTGCCATTAATTAATCCATTTACATTAACAGATAATAGATGAAAACTATCTATACTGTGTAATTAAAAAATAATTGCTTTAAAGATAATATGATACATTTATCCATCATATTAATTTAATTGCAAACAAGACTCTAATGCATTCCTCCAACATTATCTTTACATTCCACATGCTTTTGAATTCGGGTCTGATAAAGTTTGTTTTAATAAATACAGATGAAAGCACTTATATCATTTAAAATTTAGTGTCGGATTCTTGATTTACCCTTCCACTTCTTCCTAGTACTTGTATTACTTGCTTTTGAAATCTTCCTTTTTACAAACTAAACTACTAAAACTCATAAATAAGAAAAACAAAACAAGTTTACAGGTATAACTGTATAAATTGCTAATAAAACATAACCTACCACCAATACAAAAGTTCCTAGTTTGTCTATCAAATAGACAAACTGCTATACTATTTCTCTACCTACCAGTACCTAAAAATTCATCAAAAATTAGCCAAAAGCTACCTTGACTTACAAATAATTAATATAATATTATATATAAGTTAAAATAATAAGAGACTATTAATCTAGTTATATATTTTGCCATTGAATACTATTCCCCCATTACTACATAAAAGTTTAATAATCCTCTTCTATTTAACACAAATATTAAATAATCCAAATAAGTAGTGTACTATATACCTGTTTATGTAATAGTAGTATAAATTATCCATTGAATATTCCAAAATTATTCACTTATTCACCATTATTATTATAACTAAATTGCTAAATAAGTAAGTAGAACACAGTGGGACCTGAAGAGATAAAGACATTTGTAAACTTGCAGATGACATGTAATCTTATCATACGAAACTATAATACAAAAGGGAAATCAGTTAAAACATATATTCATCATGCTAAAAGATACACACATATTTTATAGAGCTAACAAAAGCTCTGAATTATTTTTTAAAGTACAAGTGTCTATATCTCAAAATTGTGTAACACTCAACATGACAAGTGTCAAAATATTTAAAAATCCATTAGCTTATTAAACTACTTCATAAAATATGTGCACTACTGAGGTTGAAGAAAATGTCTTGCTGTTTCTATGGAGTAAAAAATATTTGCAGTATTCAATGTTACAATACTTGTTGCATTCAAAAATGACAATGTGCTTAATTTGAATCCCATTCTCTCTTCCCAGCTTCACTCATACTGGAAAATCTATTTCAGTTTTTATCAAAATGGATGTACTGATTCAGCAATATAACACTCAGATTTCAGTTTTGAATTATGAAATGAGTTATTACAGGTAGTCTAGTGAATCTAATAACATACAACATGTAAAAAGCTCCAAAGTTCACATGACCAAGCTTCAACTTTCAGATTATTTTAAAATATTTTTATATGATTTTCTATGTAAATTATATGAGATCTTGTACATTCATGTTTCTGCCAGATGCAAGTATATGTAATACACATCTTTCTTATAACCAGTTTGTTATTTAAATATATTTTCCTGTCTTTTTTCCGACTAATATCCTAGCTTATTTTATATAACTTGTATTTCTAAAAATCTCCATTCAAAGCGATATTTAATCACCAGCTCTCTATTAAAGATTACAGTATGAGCATATATTTCTTAATTTACTTATACTGCTTTATTATTAATATTGCATATTAGATATATAATTCCTTGTGTATTTTAATATTATTCATAAGACATTTACTCTTCTTATCAATTGTAGCATTACAAGAAATCTTGACTATATATAAATAATTCCTTATTGTTTAATTCAAATGTGTGTTTTTAGCCATTGAAATGCTGTTTTGATCCAAGCTTCATATCCTGGCATCAGAATTTGATTACAACATGTGAAAATGACAAATCACAGCACACAACAGCTAATTTCCTTTGTAAGTTCTTCATTCTTCTAAGTTCTTTTAAGCTGTTCTAATCATCAACAAACATCTTACTTTACTTCTTTCCTTTAATACCTGCACTGAAAGTTAATAACACTACAACATAAGGTATTAACATTCAGCAAAATGTAAGCAAATGATATGGCAGCAACAGCTCAGTATAAAACATTGCCATAGTTTGTGTTTTATCAATTCTTCACTTTTAAGAAAAGAAAAAAAAGATGTTCCTCAGGAATCAATAAACTCTGTGTAGGCTTCACACAGATCCTACACATAGTTTATGTATTTGTGCTGTGGTGCATGATGAGTGGTAGAGAGCAATGCATATTAATGACATGTGGCACGCATAAGTTAGGTTTTATGGCAGGCAACAGTGTTGCTGGCCAGGAAACCTCGTAAGTGAATGTCGATACAATTCTGTTTAAAGCAGAGCACCTATGGCTCACGGATGTGCATGGAATGCTACAATGACCACCAGGGCTTCAAATAGGGACACATTTGCCATAGATGCCACTTAGACATGTGGAAGAATGAAACTCAATCATACCTGTCATCCTCTTTGAGCAAGATATGTGGACAAAGGCATACATAATGGGAGACAAAGGACCAAAATATGGACATATTTTTAATGTTGCACTTTCAAACTTAGAAAGTTGATAGAATAAATAGGTTGTACATTAGCATGAACTTTCTGAAGAGCATGAAGTTTGAAACTCAAATGTCAATCATCCGTTTCTGACTTCACTCCACAATGACATGCCAATGATTTGCCAGAAAAAAAATTGTTATGAGGAAAACATCACAATTATGTGATAAAAACTAGACATTCTGCACAAATCAGTACAGTTGAGAGGCATGCACTCAAATGTATGTAACAGTGAGTCACATCAGTCCAGAGATCATCCCAGTGATATGGCAGAAAGCCACAAATTTGATAAGGAAAACATCTGGACATCCTGAAAATATCTGGACAGTTTAGCAGTATGAATGTGAAGTATATGGCCCAAACACAGTACAGGACAGTGTACCTACAGTGCAGAGTATTGTGATATCCCATTCCTGGCATTTTGTACTAAAGCTGTGTTAATGATCTGTAACAGGACATAGACTGTCATGTAAAATGATCACTCAGGGGAAATGTGTGTATTGAATAGGAACACATAGATGAATTGTAGGAATGGACATAGGGAAAGAGGACTTGTGAAACTCCCTCATGTACAGCAGAGAAGGGCATGTCAATGGAAAATGGTTGTAGTAGCAACACCAAGCACATAGGTTCATAGGTAGGTACTAGGCTATTGACCCTAGGGCCTATATAAGCCTAGCCAAAAAGGTATCCTGGCTTTCGCCACCCAAGAAAATTATTTTCTGTGCCCCTGTTGAGCAGAGCCACAGAAGTGATCCCCGAGGTGAATTTCCTATTTCCCATCAATCATCAAGATTTTTCTTGAAGAGTGCTAATGAGGAGCTTTGTTTGATATTGATAGGTAGTTTGTTCCAGAGTATGGGAAGTCTCTGGGACAGGCATCTATCCCTCCAGCATTTTCTGTTTATTGTGGTGACAAGGTTTAGGTCCCTAGAGCATGTAGCTCAGACGGATTGGGATTTCTTTAAGTGGAGCATGTCCAACAGCTCTGGGTTTGACATAGCTTTGTATATTAGGCAGAGATCGCCTCTGAGTATGTAATAAGCGATGGAGTAAAGCTGGATATTTTTGAGACAGTCTGCATAGGGCATCTGTTTGAAGCTGGTAATCCTCTTTGTGAAGTATTTCTGTGGCCTTTCCAGTTGTTGTAGATGTCTTGTGAGGTACATACCAAAAGGGGCATTGTACTCTATAATGGGTCTAATGAGTGATGAGTAGCAGGGAACAATTACCTCTTTTTCCTGGATGTGAAACCTTTTCTGGTGAGGTGTGCCATGTAGAAGGATTTCCTGACTACTGTGGTGATGTGATTATCAAAGGAGAGACTACTGTCCACCTGTGTCCCAAGGTCTCTTATCACACTTTCGGTGTTCTGCCTATGTGGTAGTTCATGGGTACAGAGTTTTTACCAAAAGGGATGACAATGTACTTTTTGGCATTGAGCTTGAGGCCATGGGTTTGACATCAGGTATTTGTCTCAGTGAGGCCCTTTTGTAGAATGTCCACATCATTAGGATTATGGCTCCTAGTTTGCAGTCATCTGTGAACTTCATTAGCCGAAGACCTTCTGTGTTAGCTCTAGATGTACTTCAGAGAAGTAGATACCAAACAGGAGAGGACCCAGGACTGAACCCTGTGTTACTCCACTTGTCACTGGTCTGAAGTCAGATTTGGAGTCTGCTACTTTCACAGTGTGGGTTCTGTCAGTGAGCCAGTTGGCAGCCCATCTTGTGACATATGGACTTATACCTAGTTTAGTGAGTTTATCTATAATTCCAGAATGGGAGATGGTATTGAAAGCCTTAGTGAGATCTAGATAGGCTGTGTGAACAACCTTACCCTCATCTACGGCTTTGGTGAATGCTTCAAAGCAGTCTATCAGGTTTAGGAGACATGATCTGCCTTTTAATAACCGGAACTGGGTGGGGTCCAGAGTCTGGAGATTACCAATGTCTTTGTTTATAAGATCCATGGTGATACATTCCATGGCCTTGCACACCAGGCTCATTAGGCTAATAGGGTGGCAGTTCTTGGGGTCTGTGGAGGCTTCCCCTTTGTGGAGTGGAATAACTGTCACTGTGCACCATTCAATGGCCACAAACCCTGAGGTGAGGCTATGATTGAACATCGTGCTTAGGTGGGGTGCCAGTTCATTCTGCAGTTCATGTAGAGCACAGCCTGGGATGTTGTCAGGTCCCATGGATGCTGTGTTCTTGGCTTTGGAGAGTGTGGTTTTTACCTGTGCAGCTGTGATTACAGAAACGTTGCATTCTTCTGGTATAGAGATGGGCCCTTTAGGGGGTGACGGGGGGGGGGTAAAGTTAGCACTGAACCTATCTGCCAGGATGTTGGCAATATCAGTTGGTTTTGTATATTTAGTGCCATTGTGTTGTAACTCAGAGCAGATCTGAGTGTTGCTATTGATATTCTTGACATAGCTATAGAATGCTTTGTGATTGTCTTTAGAAACAGTGGCAATTTTGTTTTTGTAACTAGCTATATGGTACAGTACAGACTGTACAGTGAAACTGTGTTGTCTGTGACTATCACACAAGGTGACATAACATAGAGAGGATGTCTGTGTGAGATAAGCATAATTACATGAATAATGCAGAGGACATCTATCAGGGATCTGACATACAATTTAGGTAGGGTGCATATTGTGAAGCTGTGCAAACTGATATGCCTGAATATGAGTGTACCCTCAACAGAGGTCTGCAACAAGGTGGCCACAGGTAAAGGGTCATGGAAAGCATTACAAGAACTATCCATCATCATGCACAATATCAGAATAATAGCACCACTAATCCCATTCCTCTGACGTAACATATGTGATGTGGAGTGATAAGAGATAAGGCTGCACACTCACACACACACACAGACACACACAGACACACACACATGCACACACACACACACACACACACACACACACACACACACACACACACTTGAACAACTATTATGTTACATCCGCATTCTATGAGGGTAACCATGCACACTTTTCTGGCACTGTAATATCTGCAGAAGGTGTTAGGAGGGACACTGCTATACCTGTATGTAACAATATGGGAAATACAAGCTAGATGCCTTGTGTGCATGGTATATATATATATATATATATATATATATATATATATATATATATATATATATATACACACACATATATGTGTGTGTGTGGGGTTGGCACAATCCACACTGTCACAAATGATGCACATGCCATTAATGCTGTCAAACACCTATGTATGCAGTGTGTATGCATAAGCAGAACAGATAGCACACATGCATCTGGTGTAACAACTTGATTGGTGCTCTGCACCATCAGACAGTCATGTATATTCCACAGAAAGAATACATAGGTATGGCCAATAAGCTGTATGACAGCACACTGTGACAAAGGTGGTACACTTCAGTTACACATCACTGGAAGATGGATAGGGAGGTACATGAAGAAGGGTGCATTGTACAGTTATTAGTGCATTGTACACAGTTATTGGTGTGATGAAGGCTGAGAACCATGAAGTTATTATGTTCTCTAGTGTGCATGTCCTTCACATGCCCTGTACTTGTATTACATTGAAGGGAGTAGTCAGCCCTGTGACCACATGCTGGTGGATGTACCACTTCCCATCTATCCCAGGACACAGCTCACATACCTATTAGTCTGATTATAGGGTGTGATGTCCACATTATACTTGGGTGGTGTGTTTGTTTCCTGATTCAACAAATCCCTCCATGTTTCTTGTCAATGCAGGTGTTGTCATGGCTGTGGCAGCAGTTTTTGGTATGTGTTGATACTGTTTGTATTATACCAATATCACATTTGGAGTCAGTGATTGACCACAATATGTAGCCCTTCAGGCAGCTGTTTGAACACAGCATGTGTATGTCATCTGTGATGTCCATCATTTAACTAATGGGCAGGAAAGGACTTAACAGATGCCCCTCCTGCACTGACCTGCTCAGTGGACCTGAGATATAGGTCACATCACACATTTAAACATAGTAAGGTGCCATGTATGTCATATACTGATCTACCCATTTGATGATATAGCTTTTTATAGCAACATATAACAGGGTTGATTGAATATCTCAGTGTGGATTTGTGTCAAATGCCTTGACTTGGTCAAGTTCCACAAGATTATACTGTTGTTATCATGCATGCCCTTGATGACCTCTTTGAGGACATCTATCAGATGTAAAAGATTTGATGTAGCATTAACAACTCACACAGGTCTTCTTCACACAGTTGGAATATTACTAGTGTACATGAAGAAGAGGTCCGTGATGGCATGTTGGTCTACCTCATAGTTGGAGAGAGTCCGGATTTCTCCATACATGCATGCATCCTGTGCTGTCCCCAACTCAGGTGGAGGCATGTTGATGTACACCCTTGTATGGGAACATAGGCCATGTGGAGGGTGTGTTGAACTGTGTATACAACCATATCAGGAAGGTATATGTGCTGACTCACATCATAGATGATCTGTAATGCTGTCACAACCCATTGATTCCAAGTGACAGGCTTAGATGAAGGTACGACTGTGCACACTGCCTATTGTGATTTGGCCTACAGTTTTGACACAATCCCTTATGCAAGAATCATCAAGGAAAAAGCTAGGGCTTAACCCATATGTCAGTTATGGGTAACTAATTTGCTCACTGACAGAACAAATCCAGTGAAAGTTGGTGAATCAACCCATGCCAGTAGAGATGTCACCACTGGCAAACTTCAGGGATCTGTGTTTGACCCTTCACAACAGTTCAGGCTAAAGTATACGGCCTTTGACTTACCAAGTTTGTTGAATCTTGCATATGGTGTGCAATCACTGAGTCAACCAGTGGTGATAACATAGTACAGGAGGAGCTAATACACACAACTGAATGGTGACAAAGGCACACAATCTACAAATAAATGTAGAAATATGTGCTTGTAATTTTGTCTGTCTGAAAATTTGAATTCCATATTAATCCCATCATTGACAACAGACCTGCTATGCAGAAACCCAGTGATGCAAGCATTGGAAACACATGCAGATAGCACTCTGAACTTTGACCACTAAGTGCCCAGACTGGTATTGAAAGCCTATGTTGTGCACATCATAAGTCACACCATCATATTGAGATCTTAGGATTGTATGACAGCACTGTAGTCAAACCTTATCACAACACTAATAGAGTATAATGCTCTATTTTTCATGTACCTCACCAGACACATGTAGCAGCTGGAGAGACCACAGGGATTTCTCAGTAAGTTAACACAGGGCCTACAAACCATGCCATGATGTATGTGGATAGATTAAAAGCCATGTCACTGTAATCTTTATTGTATAGGATGAGGTGACTACTGCCTGGCCTCCAGGCCAGTCTCTGACCATGTCATGGTGGGAGTACAGCATATCCATAAATCTGATGTTGCTGATGTCATCAGCAGTGTCTGTGGAGGAGAATATAATGGTGCCTCACATGCTGGTGTTAAATGCACTCTGTAATGTCAAGCAACAGCTCTGTCTCTCTCTCTCTCACACACGCATACACACACACAAACACACACACCCACACACACACACACACACACACACACACACACACACACACACACACACACACACACAAACACACACATACAGACAGTTGACTGCAGTGACAATAGAACCTCTACATATCTAAGCACACAGACTACAGAATACAGTACTTTATACAAGTGCCATGGCATAATTCTGACTTTTATCAGATTGCCGGTGAACATAGAGTAGATGACATCAGCAGGCCATATGGGGAACAAGATATTGGGTGCACTGCATGAAATGGATGTGTAGGCATCTGCAAGAATCAGAATACTGTCAATCCTTGGTAATGGAGCAGTAAATGTGGGATACACATTTCTGCTCTCCTATGTAGAAACAGGCATGCCCATTTGACTGCAGTGAGAATAGAACCTCTACTTATCTAAGTACACAGACTACAGAACTCAGTTCTTTACTTAAGCACCATGACACAGGACTGACTTTTACATGACTGCGGACCAATGTGTAGTGGATGACATCAGCAGCACATGTTGGAGCAAAAAAATTGGGAGGCCTGCATGAAATGGATCTGTAGGCATTTATAAGTATCAAAATACTGTCAATTCATGGGATTGGAGTGGTAACTCCAGGATATACACTTCCGCTCTTCTGGCTAAACACACACATGCACAAACACATAATGCTGACTACATTGAGAACAGAACCCAATGTACACAGATTACAGAACTCGGTACTTTACCCAAGCACCATGGCACAAGTTTTGATTTTTATATGGCTGCAGGTCTACATATAGTGGATAACATCAGCAGTGCATGTCGGAGAGAAGGAGTTGGGAAGCCTGCATGAGATGGATCTGTAGGCATGTGTAAGTATCAAAATACTGTCAATTTATGGGACTGGAGTGGTAACTGCAGGATATACACTTTTGCTGTGCTGGCTAGACACACACACACACACACACACACACACACACACACACACACACACACACACACACACACACACACACACATACACACACACACACACACACACACACACACTCGACTGCAGTGAGAACAGAAACCCTACCTATCTAAATACACAGACCACAGAACTCACTACTTTATGCAAGTGCCACAGCACAAGTTTGAATTTTACATGGCTGCAGCTCAACTTATAGTGGATGACATCAGCAGTGCATGTTGGAGAGAAAAAGTCCAGAGGCCTACATGAAATGGATCTGTAGATATGTGCAAGTATCAAAATACTGACAATTCATGGGATTGGAGCAGTAAGTGTAGGATACACACGTCTGTTCTTCTGGTTAGACACACACACACACACACACACACACACACACACACACACACACACACACACACACACACACACACACACACACACACACAAACACACACACACACACACACACACACACACACATACACACACAGATGACTGCAGTGAGAACAGAGCCCCTACCTATCTAAGTACACAGACTACAGAACTCAGCACTTTACACAAGTGTCATGGCACAAGTCTGACTTTTACAAAGCTGCAGGCCAACTTATAGTGGATGGCATCAGCAGTGCATGCTGGAGAGAAGCTGTTGGGAGGCCTGCATGAAATGCATGTGCAAGTATCAAAATACTGCCAATCCATGAGATTGAAAGAGTAACTGTAGGATACACACTTCTGCTCTACTAGACACAGTCACACACATGCTCAGTTGATTGCATTGAGAACAGAACACCTAACTATGTACACAGACTACAGAACACAGTATGTTATGCAAGCAACATGGCACAAGTCTGACTTTTACAAGACTGCAGGTAAACTTACAGTGGATGACATCAGCAGGCCATGCGGGAGACAAAATGTTGGGATTCCTGCATAGGTTCTAGCTTCATATGTATATAGGATGCTACTAGCCTAATGGCCCTACTGTGTTTAGATGCCTAGCTATGTAAAAACACAAGTACCCTTATTGAGCATATTTTGTGAGCAGCACCTACTGGCTCTGTCCATGAGGGACATAGGTGCCACCACAGAGGTGACTTTACAATCACCCAACCAGTAGTCAAGGTCACTTGAACAAAGTCACTCAGAAGCACTGTTTCGCATGCAGTGGCAGCCTAATACAGAGGAGTGTCAGTCATTGTGGGACATCTCTGTCTCCCCAGCATGTTCTATAATATCACAGGCTAGGTTGAGAATACTGGGCCAAGTTATTCTTGCCCCATTTGATTTCTAGAAGTGCAGCATTTCCAGTACGGCTGGGTCTTAGACTGCTCTGTAGGGCAAGCATAGGTCACGTCTCAGCAGCCTGCATGATACTGAGCACACTGACAAGTCTTTCAGTCTTTCCATGTATGTCATGTTTGGAGGCCTTGAAGTCTCCCAGGCACAACCCTGTCTTTTCTCCAATTGCTGCAAATGTCTGGTGAGGTACAGATAGAAGGGAGCATTGTACTCAGCTATTGGTCTGATAAGGGTAGAGTACAGGAGAGGTATGTCCACCTTGCTCTTGGATGTGATGTCCATACATAGGATGTGTGAAATGCAGAATGTGTGCGTCACTGCTATGGTCACATAATGATGAAAGTGTAGATTGCTATCAACATGTTCCCAAGTGTTTGATCTTAGAGGGGTACTATGTATATCATAATTAGCAGGGGTACTTCATTGTCAAAGTGGACAATAAGCCATTGTATGCTTTAAGGTTCAGTCCATGAGTTTGGCACCAATCATTTGTGTGTGGCAATCCCTTCCATAAAATGTTACCATCATTGGGGGACTCTATTAATGTGTCCAGTTACCAGTCATATTCAAATCTGGTAAACCACAGGGCACTTACAATTGTCTGTGCTTCAAGGAAGTAGTTTGCAAATAGCTGAGGGCCCAGCACAGATCCTTGTGGTATTCTAATGGTAACTGACTACTGGTGGAGGTGCAGTACCCAACTTTGAGAGTGTGTCTTGTCATTTAGCCAGTTGCCTATCACTGTACTACTGTATGGCTTAATTCCCACATGGGTGATCTTCACTATGACCCATGAATGGGCGATAGTGTCAGAGGCCTTGGATAAGTCAACATAGACGGTATGTCCTGTTATCCCTCATCCAGGTCAGTGGGGTCAGTATCCAAAAAGTCTGCAAGGTTCAATAAGCAAGATCTACCCTTGACAAAACCAAGATGGGCAGGTTCAAGTGTGTTGAAGGTCACCTATGTTTCTGTGGATATGGTCCATGCTGATTCCTTCCCTACCCTTGCAGAGAAGTGTTTTTAGGGATATGGGTCAATAGCTGTACTTCTGCATGTTACCAGATTGATGTGCATTGCATAGCACACATCTGATATTACATTTTGTACTGTAAAAAACAACACCAAGACGAAAATGCAAGAGGATCAAAAATAATTATTTACAATGTCCACAACTTGGGCTGGCTCCAAAACAGTTCAAAAGCCACGTAGCAGTGTAAACAAATTAATTTTATTCCAAAGTTACAACACAAGACCCACAATGGAAGTCACAATAAAATTAAGTTAAGCGCTTTCCCCTGGGACCAATCCCAGGCTTCCTCAGAACCTTTGAATGGAAGCAACAATGTGCTTAAATGCCACTACGTAACAACATGTGACCCCATAAACAATAAATCCTTAAAACCATCCAAATACTTTAAAAACAATGTTGAAGAATGTTAAAAATATATATTAAACAAACCATGTTGTAAACGTATCATTAACATAATGTTAATGTTGTCTGAATCGTATTGTAAAAAAATATATAATTAACTGTGACTGTTGAAAATAAAACTGAAAATGTATAATCAATAGTTAAAATATAATCAGACAGTTAAAATGCATAAAAGAGACCTGGAACCACCTCTTATAATAAATTAAAAATGTTCTTGTTCAGTACAAAATATTCCAATAATTAATACAGTTCTTGTAAAATGCACTTCGTTAGAGTTAAATGGTTAAATAATTGTTAAACTATTACTTAACCAGACCTATGATCATACGTCCTTTATATTAAAAACAAGATTTAAAAACTAAGTTAAAACAAAACTAAAGAGGTTGCCACAAAAGCTACAACCTCGCAGATCTTAATTTGAGCACACTACTGATGCTGATATTGTCATTTAACCCCGGGGTTCGACCCGCATTCAGCTTCAGTTGCCATAGCATCTCCCTGTATTCTAATTTGGTCTCCCAACTCCCTCCCCTGGGGTCAACATCCACTTGCTCCAACACAAAAAACTTCAGCATCATATTAGAACATACCAGGGAATGTTTAAAAAAGGCATTAGTCTCTTTTCTTTTTTTAACATCATATAGATGTTCATAGACTCTCCTGTTTAAATGCCTTTCCATCTTCCCAAAGTAAAAACTAAAACATGTGACACACATTCCTAAATAAGCCACCCTATTTGATTTGCAATTAAAATATTGGGAGGGTTTAATATGAAACTTCCTGGAAGGAATAAATAAGGAAGTCTTGTTAAACATAAAGGAACATTGGTGACAGGACCCACAGCTAAAAGTACCTTTCTTCCTAATATTACTCCGTATCCCCTCCTTATTACCTCTCTTCAAGTAATCTTTGAGGTTCAAATCCCTTTTTCTAACAAAACTAGGTTGATGGGGAATGTGTTCCGATATTTCCTCATTTGCTCGTAATACATGCCAATATTTTTTAATAACAGACTCAGTCTCATTTGATGACTCAGTAAAGTGTGAACAAAAGCTCCTGTCTTGTAGTCCATCTTGGGATTACCTATCTCAATAGTGTTGTCCCCTTTCCCAATAAGTGGATAATATTTGTTTTCCCTATTCTCAATTACTTCTTTCACTAGTTGATCAATGAGTTCTCCCGAATAACTCCTTTCCAAAAATAAATTTTTAATAAAAAACACTTCTTCCATGAATTCCTCAAAGCAACTTGTCATTCTAGAGGCCCTTATTATCTGCCCCTTTACAATTCCCTTTTTTGGTACAAGGGATGACCACTATCAAAGTGCAAGCACATGTTGGAAAAGTTCTTTTTACGAAAATTTTTGGATTGGAAACAATTGTTTGTCATGTCTTTGTATAAAGTAATGTCCAAATAATCTAACCTGTCCTCTCCAACATTAATGGTGAACCTTAAAAAGCCTGTTGTTTGATTAATATAAACAAAGAAGTTTTCCAATTCTTCCTTTGTTCCCTTCCATAACAAACAAACATCATCTAAAAATCGAGTGTACTGTACTATATAGTTTTTCCAATTTGTTTCAAAAATAAATTGTTTTTCCCAATAATATAGTACGCAATTAGCATACAGGGGGCACACGAGGCCCCCATGGCTACACCCTTTTTTTGATGATAATATCCCCCATTAAAATATATAAAATAATTTTTAAGGACTGTCTCAGTAAATTCTAACACTAGATTGATAGATTTGTTGTCCAAACCCGACTCACCAACCAAAATGTTGGAAAACCATTCCATCCCTTCTATGTGAGGAATACTTGGAAAAAGTTCTATGACATCCACCGTGACCATCAATAATTCTTTGTGAAACAACCTTTTGTTGATCTTCCTCAAAATTTCCCAAGAGTCTTTACAAATGTGTTGTATGGAATTCACAAAATTCTTAACAGTAGCGTCTATAAATATTGCTAAAGGTTCGGTCATCCCACCCGCCCCAGCAACAATAGGCCTACATTTCATGTTCTCAATACCCTTATGTGTCTTGGGTATGCCAAAGATAGTAGGTATTTTTGGCCTGTCCACCATCAAAAAATTATACATTTTTTCATTAATTATACCTTGTAGCAAATAATCATATAAATATTTTATTTTAGCATAAGCTACATTAATTTCATTACGTGAGACCGATTTGTATTGGTCCGTATCTTGTAATATGTTGTGCAAATGAATCTCATAATCGTTATTGTACATCAAAACTACACCCCCCCCTTTGTCCGGTTTCATAACCCTACATTTGTGTTCAGTCAAGGTATTTAAAACCTCCATATCTTCCTTGGAGAAATTGATGTCTTCTTTCTTCCTCCCATTATCACTGAGAAGCCTAATTTCTCCCTCAGTTTTGTACTGTCATTGATATATAAATGGAAAAAGTACTGAGACACCAGGATTGCAGTGTTTGGGGGGTGGCAACAGGTGGATATATTGTAAATATGTGACATATGTTTAGATAGGCCCCTCAGTTTGTAATGTTTAAACATGTAATTTCATGTTATACAGAGGGAATGGTTAGTAAACAGCAGCAATACAGCATAATATGTACATTTCCATAGCGTTGTGAGCAGCAGGTTTGTGCAATGGTTAGCAAAGTGAATACACATGCAAGATACACATGTTTGTCTGTAGGTAAGCAGTGTGCAAACACAATCTGCATTGCTAAAGTCTGATAGTTTGTATTGAGTCTATGAAATAAACCTGCTGCTTAACTGACTCTGTGGCAGCACGTGTTAATGTATTGATACATTCCTTGTTGGGGACAGATGGTACTGAGTTTGAATACAGGTGCATCTAATACTTTTAAATATGTTTAAATACATTGCTGCTTTATGTAATACTTTTAAATAGATATAAATACATTGCCTCTGTTCCCTGTTGCTGTGCATTGGTGCACAATGGGCACCTTCATGCAAAAATGGCTTAAAGAGGTGAAATGGGTAGATAGAACAGTGATGAAATGGGGAACAAGCAAGGGGAGAACAAAGGGAAAACAGGGAAGGAATGTGCAGGAGGGAGATAAGAAAGAACCATAGCTATTCAGTTCTTTAACAATGTAAAGTGAACATATGTGGAAAATATTAAATGAATTTGGACTGTCACCTCCACAGAGTAGGGTGACCACTATGTAAACATATTATATAGCCAGCTGGACTGAATCAAGTGTGTCAAGAAGACATGTGTGCAAAATGGACAGCTATGTATGAGACAATTTTTTTTTTTTTTTTTTGGGGACAGCTGCCCTTTTTTTTTGAGAGAGAGAGAGAGAGAAGAATGTTGAGGAAGGGATGTAGGAATGTCTGGGTCAGGTAAGTTAGGTAGGTGAGGAAGCAATTGCAGACAGACAAGACAAACAAGAACAGAGACAGGGATGGTGATAGACACAAAGGGTTGGGGGACACCATGATTAGGATGAGGGTGGGGACATCCTGAACCCATGGTCATTAAGCTAGGTGACAGTGAGAATTGAGTCCTCACCCACTGGGCTGTCATCACTGTTACCTCACTCCGCCACTGACTGGAGTGCTTGATGTCTCCTTCTCCTCCTCCTGGTGCTATGTAAAATGAGGGAGTGCAACCTCTCCAGCCAGCATAGGCATGCACCAACAGCATGGAGCATAACCATATGCACCATTCCTGGCAACTCAGTGTGGGTGATAAAATCATCACCTCTGCCACTGCTCCTGAAGGGAACCATTGAAGCATCCTCCAAGGCAAGACTACCTGAAGGGCAGATAGTGCAGGGACAGCAGAAATGGTGATGCCAGGTTGGCTCCAGATGTGCTATGCAGCAGTGCTGGAGCTGGTGGAGGGGAGCAGATGGATACTGTGCAGCAGGTCTACTCTACTGTGCTGTGGAGCATTTAGTGGTGTGGTACACATGGATGACATGGACACATTTTGATGACATGTAATTACATTAAAAAAATAAAAAATAAAATACTAATAAAATAAAACGAGAGATAAGAGTTGGGGTGAGAGAAAAAAAAGAGATAAGATTAGCACCTATATGTGAAAACAATGCATCAATGCAATTATTTGACTTTATTATCTTAACTTTTACATTTAAGACTGCCACTTCCTAACAGGTAATTTTTAATTTTAAGACTGCCAGCTTCTAACAGATGCATAATATACTACAGATTGCAGCAAGTACTTCTTGACATCTGCATATGTTGCACAAATGTGTGTTTCAATTATACAGATTACAGTTTACAGCAGGGCATTTGTGCCACTGGTATAGAGGTTTTAATAAAATGTAAATATTATTGAAGAATTAACAGTATTGTATAGTTGGGAAGTGTGGTATTTGAACACACAAACTCTGACTAAAGTCTAATATTGTACTCCTGGTTCATGCTACAGACTAATGCATGCATACTTGCTTTTACAGTTGAGATGCATACTCAGTTTGATACTGCTCTATAAAATACCAAAAAAGTTGCCTTTAACTTTTAATGCTACAATAACACTACTGTTCTGCTGCATACATACCACATACTTCCCTCATTCTCACCAGTCTAGCCTCAGGAGTTCTGACATTGACCTCCTGGTCCCCAGCAGCAGTGAAAAGAAAAACAGAACAGAACAGAATAGTATTATGAATACCGGTGTTGCCTATATTCAGCTTTTAAATCTTACAAGTACTCTCTGTAGTTTATACTTACACAGGTGTGGGATGTCTGCAATACTAAATTCCTCAATCTAAGTATTGAGGGTATCCCTCTTCCTTTGCTGTAGGTCACTGAAGTGATGCCTACATTGGTCACCAGTGGGTGGGATACCAGTGGGACTGGATACAGCCCGGACTAAACTATTCAAAGCTTCTAACTTATACTGAGAGCCAGAATAATTCACCTGCAGAAAACTGGCACTGTGGTTCTTAACAAGAAGTCCAGCAAAAATGTTGGACCCCTGGATACTCCATCTCTGTGCCCTAAACCTGACACCTTCTCCAGAAACACCTGCCATGTCTACTATGAATCAAGAGCAATGGAGAGTGATGGTTTCCAGCCAATTCCCATTATCAGATTTACTGGGATTGTGCAACTGTTTGAAACTGTTGTACTGCACTCCGCTTACTATCACACAAACACGGTGCTTATCAGTGCACACCTCTGAGCACTGCATTTGCACAATGGTAAGTGGAGTGAAACAGTGCCAAACAGTGAGACATTACATAATTGCATTTGCAATTTCAAGGTTATTGATGTACAGGCAATTGTGTATGTCTGTAAGGCAAATGTGAAGGCCATGCCAGTCCAGATAGCAGAAATATACTTACAGGAATATAGTACACAGTATACCCAAAGTCATACGTCTGATAATAAATGTGATAATAAATGTGATAATACATAGCTATGTACAGAAATAACTGACACAATGCTAGTGTGTCAGCCCTCATGCATATAATTTGTATCAGTTACATTATGTCAAGTGTTATAAATGAGAGTGACTATAATGGTAAGTGGAACAACAGAAAAAGTGTATGGAATATGCTGTATTTAAACCCAGGACCATCCATACGGTAGTCCTACACTTTCACCTGTTGCTGCAAGAGGGATGAGGAAGCAGTTGTCTATGTTGCAGTTTATTGATATAAAATGCAATGTCACAACTGTAAAACAAAAGTTGCACACCTTGTACTAGAACCCAGGACCATCTGTACTCCACCCATACACCTACACCTGCTGCCACAGGACTAAAAACATAACGTTCCCTATTTTACTAATCATTCTTAAGATCTCACTGTTAGCCACAGCACAATGCCGCTTACTGGGTTTGCTTGATGCCCAATAGTATTAATTGAATGCATCCGGTTTCTATTTTTGGCTGCATCTGAGTGGGCCAGTTGTCCACTTTGCAAACTGCCATGCTTTGCACAAACCAGATAAACACAGCCAAATCTGAAATTAATGTTTCTCTGTCTCCTGTGTTTGCGAAAAGTGGTGCATTGCACAACCACTAGCCAATTAAAAAAAAGGGGGGGGGGTTAGTTGAAATGAGTAAAAGCACTGTATGACATACACACTAAAAATGTTAGTACACATATAATATTTCTACATATATCTGGATTTGAACTCTCACTCAATTGTACCTTCAGAACTCAGGATGGGTGCCTTATCCCTCTTTGCCACACAAACAGCTTTGCAGCAAAGAACTTAAATCAATATGCACATAACCGACTGCAGCAGCACCTACACTGATATCAAACCATACAAGTGTTATTTGCCCATGTATTAGTTTTGGATGTAATGCACCTAGTGTTCACACAACCTGTCATGATTATTGCTTGCAAATATACAGCTCTGCCTTACATTTCTGTGTTAGTTGGCCATTCTTCATTTATCTGAGCAGTAATGTTAGACATGCAGTGTGTAAACCATTCTATATCATTGGCCTTAAAACTTGCGAGGATATTGAGTGGAAAAAATATCATATGAAGTTGCCAACAAATTAAGGGCAGGTTGGATGTTAAGGAACACAATCTGTGACTTGTGTGCTGCTTAATTACATTTCAAACCTTACATCTAACTCTTTGTTGATCTATCCTGCCACACCCAGTGGAAGTAAGGCAGCCTGCAGTGCTGTTGTGTTTTCCTTCTCCCAACCACTAATCATTCACAGTTGCAATCCATTAAAACCAAACACCAAGAGAGTGCCTGCACTATCTTTACATCTCCTACACGGATCCATTTTTTGGGGATTCAGCATTTCTAATGAGTTCACACCTCATTTGTATCTTCACTGTGCTGACAGCCCTAAATCTACACCATATAAAAAGGCAAACATATAGCTAGGCAAATTGATGGAGAGTAGACTTGTTTATGTTGGGAAGACTGCACATAAGGCTATTTCTTCAGGATATATCTGTACAGAGGAGTACTGACTACTTAATGCATATGTTGGAATGTGTTTAAAAAAATCTGAAGCAAAGGCTTTTGTACTTTTATCTGTATGCATTAGTTAGTAGTGTACAGATGGCACGGGCATGTTTGCCAAGCCATTTCAAAGGTATACATAATTGCCAATAAATGGAAATGGAATTCTGTGTGGTAAATATGTATAAATGTTTCAGAGACAGTTCCTTTGATAGCACTTTTAGCAATTCAAAGATCATTTGTTAGCAAAATGTGTAATTTTCCTGTTCTTTTGGGGGGAGCAAAGGTGAGTTAATGTTTTGCTATTTCACATCTCTAGACTGTTTTATGTTTCTCCAGTGAGTAATACTGAGTGGCTACATTTCCTGTTTGTTCTGTAAACAGTTATTTTGTAGTTATGTGATACCTACATTTATTATCCTTCTGTTATCTTTTTGGACACCTAGGAGTATGCCACTAAGGCATGTCAATCCTTGGAGAGCCTCCTTCACCAATGCTAAGAACCAGATGATTGTGGATGCCTTTAGGCAACACAGTGCTTTTCTGCTGGAAAGGGAACAGGGAGATATGGCATGTAGGCTGAAAATATGGTACCAGAGTGTAGCTGATGTGAATACCATGGGTGGCCACAGCAGGATATATGAGCATGTGCACCACAGAGCCACTGACATGATCTCATCTGCATGGAGGAGATCAACTGCAGTGGGCCATGACCAGATAGTTACCGGAGGAGGGCCTGCTAAAAAACCACCACTAACACTCAATGAAGAGTTCCTGGCCAATATCAGGGATCCAGCCAGCTCCCAGGAGAGTGCAGTACAGCATGTGCTGGATATCAGAGCAACAGTTTAAGAGACAGCAAGCATGTCCCAGGAAGAGCCTCCAGGTAGGCTTTTGTATCTGAACAGATGAATACTGTTATATAGTAAACAACTACTTCTGAGTTACATCCCTTTCTTTTGGGGGGAGGGTTGGAAATTGCTACAGTTATTAGCTTAGGTTGAAGTTGTCAGCCACATTCTTGTTGAAAGTATAGTTACTGGATATATAAAGGGGTAAACGTATTACCCCCTTGTGTTACTTTTAATTGTGATGATGCTGCTCTTACCTCCTGCTTAACTTCTTCCATGACCATCTGGATTACAGAGGAGAATTTATTCTGCTGATGGTAAGCCAAACATTAATATGTCAGTACTGCTGTGCAATATAAAGAAATACTTTAGTGTGTGCTCTTGATGTCATGTCTGTTGTGTGTATTGCTGTACTATGCAATATTAGCAGCACTGTTACTTTGTTAGCATATATTACAGTACAGTAGTGTAGGTATTAATGTATTCATGTGTTTGTTGATGTTTATCACGGATGATCATGACAGTGGGAGTGTGGACCTTCTGCTACCTGATGTCAGTGTATCAGCAGACTCTGATGATGATGGCAGCCAAACTGTGGCAGAGTCAGGGGATGCAGGCATTGAATATTTCACTGAGGTTGACATACAGCCATCCCATGCAATTCCAATAGACACAGCCAGTAGGCCTATGCCTACTCATTCCAGTGAGGCCACAGATATTGGACAGATGGAGGGTGAGGCCACAGATCAGGGAAATGAGGCTATTGTTGTCTAAGTGCCTGTTGAATCTGGCCATACCAAATGTGTGGGTGAGGTATCACACAGGAAGGTTGATAGGGCTACTCAGATGAAGCCTGCTGTCCCTCCTCCACCTGGTGCAGGTGTCTCTTCCTGTGCCACTCAATGAATGTTTAGAGCTGTCATGGAGGCACAGGCACAGTCCCATAAGTGTTCCAGACAAATGCTCAGAGTTGCAGATGTGGCACAGCCTGATGTGTGACTGTCTGCACCATTTTGCCAATTAAATGGATCAGATGAATGACACATTGGAATGAGCAGCATCTGTGATGGAATGTCTGCGGGGACGGGTATGGTATCTACATGGGCATAGGTCAGCCACATCATCTGCTGTCAGTCAATGTGGTGATGCCCAATCACGCTCTGATAGTGGCAGTACTTCCACTGCTCCATCAGTGAGTGTGCTGTCCACACCCAGATGTGGCAGGTAATGGACACATATAAATAAAATAAGTCTCTGTTGTCACATGTTTAGGTACTTTCTGTACAAATCTCCCACCTTTCACTTGCTTACCAGACTAAGTAATGAAATACAAGGATATGCCACACATTCATATTATTAAACAATATACTCCAAGCTCAGAACTTGCCTTGTAAATGCAGTTGTTGCACAGTTTTAGTTCAGAGCTGACTCTGTCTAATGCAAGCATTATACAGCCAATACATGGGGATGTAAATGTTCTGTGATTTGCCTGGCATCAATGTTACTATTTGTATGTAAGTAGGAGGAAGGTTTTAGGCCCCTAGGTGGTGAATGAATGTGCTATGCGTTGTCTCTTAGCCAATGCAAGGCCATAATGAGCACACCTACATCTGCCTACACTCACAGCAGCTGGTTGTTTCCCCTCTGACTCCTCATCTGCCTGTGGCTGTAGTGACCATGGTGGGATGTGTGCCCCTTCCCTTTGCTGATCCTGCTGAAGCTGTTTCCTTTGGATTATGTTGTGTAACATGGCACATACTGTGAATATTTCTGTACAAGTCCATGGATTGTACTGCAGGCCTCCCCCAGATGTATATAGGCACTGAAACCATGACTTCAGCAGCCCAAACACACTGTCTATGAAATTTCCAGTTTGAGAGTGTGCCTCATTATGACATTCTTCCATGGGTGTGTGTGCATTTCTAATGGGTGTCATCATCCACAGTTGCAGTTCATAGCCTGCATTCCCAGTAAATGATCTTGTACGATATCTCCCCTAGCAATCATCTGGTACAGTTGAGAGGTATGCCAAATATGTGAGTCATGGTAACTGCCAGGAATGACAGCACACATGTTCAAGATTATTCCCTTGGCATTGCACACAACTTGGCAGTTGATAGACTGGTAGCCCTTTCTGTTTATGTACAGCCTACCCTGTTCCCCAGGTGGTGCCTTAATTTCAATATATGTGCAATCTATGGCACCCAGTACTTCAGGTTAGTGTGCTACATGGTAGAACTCCTACATATTCTTGGCCCTCTCCACTAAACTATTGGGAAAATATATGTGGCCACTGGCATACTGGAGCATAGCGTTCAGGAATTGGTGGAGGATCCTGGATGCTAATGCCTGTGACACCTCCAGAATGTCCCCTATTGGTCTCTGGAAGGTTCCTGTAGCTAAGATTCTAAGGGCTGCACACACCTAAGTCTCCACTGGAATGGGTTCCCCTCAGTTGGCTCTGGTTGTGAGTTGCAGATGGTAGAGGTCACAGAGTTCTTGTAGTGTGTCCCAGTCTACCCTTTAGCACTCTACAATTTCCGCATCATATAGGTTGCGAAAAGTTACATTGGGCCTGAAAACTCTTCTCCTTCTTAGCCTAAGCATATTGGCAGCAGCAGCGGCAGCATTGACTTCAGCCTATATCACATACAAATGAATTAAAGCAGCAGCAGACCCTAACCTTCTGCCGTGTAGACTACTTTCCATGGATGTATTCCAAAAGTTTTGGAATTCACAGGAAAAACCACAGATGCTTTATAGCTTGTTGAATAGCTTCCCCATCTTGGATTGGTTGATTAGCATACAATTCAGCTGCTTATGCAGTAATTAGCATGTCACAGTGTTTACCTTGTTTGTGCGGCTATGAGTGCCTCTACATAGCACTTACTGGTGTAATACTCACATGGTAAAAAATGACCATGTAGGGCTTATTGAATCCTCCTGGTTATTTTGAGTAGATTTCTCATACATATACTTGAAAAACAGAAAGAAAAAGAAAGTTCTTTTCTGTTTTCACAGACATCAGTGATGAACTTTGACCTAGATTTTCTTCAGAACAGCTCAAGGCAGGAAACAAGGCAAGCAAGAGTGAGGCATTCTATCAAAACTGGAACAATCTTTTGTTCTCGAGCTTTCTTTAAGTGTTACTTGCTTCATAAAGGACCTCTGAAAGGAATGTGTTACACAGGAACAAAGAAAACAAAATCATCAGCACTTTAATACTTCTAATTAGCATATTACTTAGATCTGACATTCAGTTAACACAGCAATGTACGTGCAAAGTTGAATAAATAAAATAAAATTCTTAACTTATATAGTCTTAACGTTACCAGTTCTATTGCTTAGAATTTAATGACATTCTCTTACAGAAGTATTTGTTTAACATTTAGGAATGCACTTATAAGTTTAGTTAAATGAACTATAATAAGTCTTTCACTGTAAATATAGTAAACAGTAAAATTAACCATTTACACTCTTCATTATGAAAAATGTTTTAGCTTAAAATATACATACATACATACATACTTACATATGTTTTGAAGCATAAAGTCCAGCGCAAACATTTTACTTAAAGGGCAGATCTATTGTTTCAGAAAATAAAAATTCTGCAAGCAGAGAATAAAAGTCACTTGCCTTTATGCTTTTTAGTTTTTGAAGCAATTGTCCAAGAATTTATCTCACTCTTTCTCTCCATTTCTTCAGTATTATTAAGGATTTTATTGTTGTTAACAAAAGTCAACATCTCCTCCAGAATATCAAATATTTTGGTTCCTTCAGAAAGAAATAATTTGATCTTTGCAGAAACACCAAAGTGGCTTAATATTGTTCTTCTTAAGTTCCTTGATCAGTGGTAAACAGGACTTTCTTTCACTCATTACTTTACTGGAATAATCATTGCCAAATCTGACTACATATTCACCTATTTTAATAGATGGTCTGGACCATGCTATTTTTAATACTTGATCTTTTTCTAAGCCAGACATAAACTTAAATATAATTGAACATGGTGGTGAGTTTTCCTTCTTTAAATGTACTCTCAGGGATCTATGTGCCCTTTCAATTCTAAAAGATAAAGTTTTAGGTAGATTTAATGTTTTATGCAGCCAGGTTGTTAAGAAGTTTATTATATTGGCTCTCTCATACTTTTCAGGTATACTATACTATGCATTCTTATGTAATTTCATCTCAGTTTACTTTCTATATCATCAACTTTTTCTATGATCCAGTTATTTTGTTTTAAAAGAAATTCAGTCTGACACACCGTTAGTTATTCTCCTTTTATGATCATAAATGCTTATTCTGTACTGCTGATGTGTGCACTTTGTTGTTTTATAAGAATTTCTAAATGTTCCATCTTTTTTCTCATATTTTCTTTGAAACTTAATAGTTTGGTATCCAGTTTGTCTGTTTTAAGTAATATATCCTACATACTAGATATTAGCTACTGTATGTCTTTTTTAACACAAGAATCCTGAGTACCATTTCTTGGGTGACTCATATTGAAGTATCTTCTCTCTTAACCACACAGTTGATATTCTGTCATGAAAATTACAGCTTTTGAAGAACTTGAGGCTATAATTTTTTCTCTGACTATTAGTGAATAAAATTAGCTAACAAGTATCTCCAAATTTTTATTTTTTTATTATATTTTCTGTCAGAGAAAGGTTTTCGGTCACAGAGCTTTAACCAGTTGCTGATCTCAGTTAGCCATTTTCTCAGATGATATTTTAACCAAGATTTATTATAAATCTTATGCATTATCTATCCTCTTTTGCTTGTTTTTTTTTTTTGAAACTTGTTGCAATTATGGCATGATCACACAATATTGTCTTAATCAGTAGACAGTCACAATTCACTCAAGTGTGACATAGTGAACTATAGTGCATTTTTTTGTGAAGAGCAATCTGTAGAAATATCAGATTGGGAAACTTCCAGATTGGCTGATAAAGGCAAGTGGTTTTGTGGTAGGGCCTGGGAGTTTTTGTGTTATTGTATATTTTAGGATTAGAATAGGGTTAAGGTAAGTGCAGAGATTTTACGTATATGTCAGTCTGTATGTTTTAGGGTTAGGATGATGTTAGTTAAGGGTATAGATTTAGTGTATGTATAAGTGTGTGTGTGTTGGTTAGGGTTACAGTAATGGTTTAGTAATGGGATAGATATGTCTGTGTGTATGCATGGTGACTGTCTAACCTGTTTTGTATAGCAGTAGTGTTACAGATTTTTTAAGGTAAGGTGCACAATTAAACTTATGGGCAGGGGTAGGATTAAGGTTAAGTTAGCATACATTAATAAGGTAAAGTGGGGGGGGGGCTTAATGACAAGACTAGTGTTCTCTCTGTTTCCTGGTATAGTTTCTTTCTCCTACAACCATAATGGAATTATTAAAAACTTAGTGGAATACAAGTAAGAAACTAACCAGAAACTGATATAATTCCAGCAGCAGATGGTAGGATTGGCCAACATGATAGCTTCCTCCAGAAATGCACCTGACATGACGTTAGGCAAAGAAGATGACCTAGGATCATATTTGTGGGTGTTTGAATGATATGTCACTCAAGAAAATTGGGACAAAAGAGAATAGACAAACATACCTTCCTGTTAGTTGACAAGGGAAGAAATAAAAATCTACATGGACATAGATCAGACCGATTACAAACTTAAAAAAGAACTGTTAACTAGGGCTAGAATAGCTTCTTAAATGCAAGCTACAAATTTTACAACTGGACATTTAATGCTGACAAAATGGTAATACATGACTTGAAATATATTTTTTTGTACTATGAGAAATTGATCTCAAGAACTGTGACAATGTATCAACTTCAATAGAGCAAGTAGTTTAAAACTGAATTGTCTGTTTCTAAGTCTGATGTTGTAATAAGTAATATGCAACCTTTTGTGAAACAAAAAGTAACAAATAATGGGATAACCAAAGAAATACTGTGCGAAAGTAAGTCCGAGTACTTGGAAGTAAAGTAAAATCCTCTTAAGCACTTTTATCCTTAAAGACGTCAGGACTTTATCAGAACTGACAAGAAACATATAATCCACCATTAAATAGCATTTAAAAAGTCATGTGGTTAAACGTCCTGTGACATTACACTAAAAAACAGGTATGTCTTTCTATTTATCTATCTTTCCATTTATCTGTCCATCTATCCATCAATCTTTGAAAATAGTTAATTAACTGAATACTAAATGAAACATTGTAAAAAAATTATAAATTTTGCATTTTGTTATAAACAAAGACTGAAAGTTATCATTTTGCAGTGGGATATAGTGGGATAACTTCTTGCAAATGTGGAGGGAGATGTCACATAGCCATGTGCTTTTCCACTAAAACTGAAGAAAATGCTAGTAGCAGAAATGTGAAAACTGACATCTGTGCTACAGATTAATTTATTCCTATGCAATGTGATAAGACTGAATCTAGAATACCTGAGACAGCATTATGTCATTATACTACAACAAAGCTAGTAAAATTTATTGTATTTCTGAAAGTGACGGAGGTTTAAGCTCTGCTACAATCTGGAAGAATAATTTTCTTTGTTAAAGGTCCTACAGTATGTAAGAATTTGATTAGTACTAACCAAAATGTGGAGGTAATATTCATTCAAATTAATAAAAAGGAAGAAATGAATATCCATTTAAATGTGATGAATTTTAAGACTTTCTAGGAAATCAAATGCATTCTGTAGCTATAGTTGAGGACTTGGCTCATGGTATTATATTAGGAAAAGATTTCTCCATTTAAGGTAATGTATAAAATGTGGGAGAGGAGTGGAGAATCCATACACACAGTGTGGAAAGCTGATATACTTAATAAGAAAGAGGTAAAGCAACAACTTGATATGCCCATCTGATAAGTAAGAATGAGGTTGGGTCAGCAAGGCTGTGACACTCACACAGAATTATAGAATCAAAACCAGGTGAAAGTTATTAGCACTGAAGCTACAAAAAGGGAGTAATCTGTTTGTGGTTATATGTTCAAAAAGAGCATGCATTTTACCAGAAACATGCTCCAACAGTAGAGCAAAAGAAACCTGATACTGTAAGAGATGTCAGTGTATGGACTGATGGCAATCTGAAAAAAAGGCTCTGAAATGAAAGTCAGGAACAGACAGGTTGCTGCACACAGTCTTACCTGAAGTATTAACACAGAAACAGAGGGAAAAATAGAAGAAAAAGGCCATTTAAGTGAGGATCCTCAGCAGAACAAATGGCAAGAAGTACTAAAACAGATTAAAGAAGAAAATGCAGATTTTAACCCACTTTCGCCCAAGTGGAACAAAGTATTATGATATTTGGAACTCTCAAGTGGTAAAGTTAAAACAGAGTAATATTTTTGTCTATTTCTATCTTTTATAGGGGAAGACATAAAAGAAGCTATAGTGTCACTGTTTTGGGAGACAAAGCTATACATTAACCCACAAAACAAGCTATCGAAAATAAGCTTGAGTTAATAGACTTTTAGGTGAGCCAAAAAAGATCAGGGGAAGGATATATGTATTTTTTAAGTAAGGCAAGAGAAAATACAAACAATATGTTCCTATGACTTCTTACTCCCATTTTGTATTAAAGAATAATATTTTACATATAGTATGCAAACACAGGTAGGGAAGTTTACAACACTTGTTTGAGCCACATCCTTATAGAGCCATAGTTAGGGATCATTTGTGGTAGACAAAATTAAGGCAAGACCACTAACTAGGTATTTGGCTAGGAAAAATGAAAGGGATAGAACATTCCAGTGCATCTTAACTAGAATATCCAAAAACTGCAACTCATCCTGGATTTAATAACCCTGCATTACCAGGCTATAATTCATACCACACCTTTTGGCCACCTAACCCAAACCGAAACACTAAAGGTGGAGGCGTGCCCATATTCATTAAGGATATCCACACCTCCAAGCTAGTTGCCCAGCATAATGCATCTGAGATTATCCAAGTTCAACTAACTCTGGCAAAACCGCAATCCAGAATGTAACTTGCTACAGACCCCCCACCATGTCCCAGGATTCACACTCCTCTTTTCTTGATACACTGGAAAATATTAGGGTACAACCCAACACCCTAATAATGGGTGATTTCAACTACCCCACCATTAACTGGGAAAACTACTCATGTACCAACTCTTTTGCTCAATGTTTCCTGGAATTCATCAATTCCAATGCCTTGGATCAAGTTATCCACACCCCCACTAGGGGCAGCAATATCTTAGACCTGGTCATCACCAACATGGGTGACTGGTGTTCCACACCAGAGGTCAATTCCTCATTGGTCAGATCTGACCACAAGCTAATCACCCTAGACATCCACATCCTGCTCCCACCCCCCATTAGGAAAACAACCGTAAAAAATTTGTCCAAAGCCAATTTCATGTTTCTTAACACAGAAGTGGCAAACTTCACAACACCCATGCAGATGGACAATAGAGGTACAACTGCTGAATCCTACACAAATGCACTTTATAAGCAGTTACATGAGTGCATGGATCATGCTATCCCTAACAGAACCAAGATGTTATCCTCCAAAAAAAGGAAGCCAATCTGGTGGTCTACTGCCATAAACAAACTCTACAACAGAAGAAAGAAACTGTTGCAAAAAAGAGTAAAATCACATGATTGGAGGAACTCTCTGGTCAGCCTCAGTAAGAAGCTGAGATCCCTCATAAAATCCTCCAAAGCTAGTTATGAAAACAAAATCTCTAGTGATTCTAAAGACAACCATAAAGCATTCTATAGCTAGGTCAAGAATCTCAATGGCAACACTCAGATCTGCTCTGAGTTACAGCACAATGGCATTAAATATACAGAACCAACTGATATTGCCAACATCCTGGCAGATAGGTTCAGTGCTATCTTCACCCCCCTCTCACCCCCTAAAGGGCCCATCTTTATACCGGAAGAATGCAAAGTTCCTGTAATCACGGCTGCACAGGTAAAAACCTCACTCTCCAAAGCCAAGAACACAGAATCCATGGGACCTGACAACATCCCAGGCTGCCTTCTACATGAACTACAGAATGAACTGGCACCCCACCTAAGTACCATGTTCAGTCATAGCCTCACCTCAGGCTTTGTGCCCATTGAATGGTGCACCGTGACGGTTATCCCACTCCACAAAGGAGGAACCACGACAGACCCCGGGAACTACTGCCCCATTAGCCTGACAAGCCTGGTCTGCAAGGCCATGGAACGTATCATCATGGAACTCATACACAAAGACATTGGAGATCTCCAAACTCTGGACCACACACAGTTTGGGTTTGTAAAAGGCAGATAATGTCTCCTAAACCTGATAGACTTCTTTGAAGCAGTCACCAAAGCCATAGATGAGGGTAAGGTGGTTCACACAGCCTATCTAGATCTCACCAAGGCATTCAACACCAACCTCCACTCTGGAATTATAGATAAATTCACTAAACTACGCATAAATCCCTATGTCATAAGATGGATTGCCAACTGGCTTACTGACAGAACCCACAGTGTGAAAGCAGCAGACTCCAAATTAGACTTCAGACCAGTGACCAGTGGAGTACCACAGGGTTCAGTCCTGGGTCTTCTCCTGTTTGGTATCTACTTCTCTGAAGTATAGGCTAACACAGAAGTTAGCAGATGACTGCAGATTAGGAGCCATAATTGAAACTCCTAACGATGTGGACATCCTACAAAAGGGCCTCACAATGACATATGCCTGGTGTCAAAGCCATGGCCTCAAGCTCAATGCCAAAAGGTGCATTGTCATCCCCTATGGTAAAAACTCTGTACCCATGAACTACCACATAGGCGGTAGTCTACTTAACACCAAAAGTGTGATAAGAGACCTTGGGACACAGGTGGACAGTAGTTTCTCCTTTGATAATCACATCGCCACAGTGGTCAGGAAATCCTTCTATGTGGCACACCTCATCACAAAAGGTTTCTCATCCAGAAAAAAAGAGGTCATTGTTCCCCTCTACTCATCACTCATTAGACCCATTATAGAGTACAATGCCCCTTTTGGTATGTACCTCACAAGACATCTACAACAACTGGAAAGGCCGCAGAACTACCTCACAAAAAGGATTACTGGCCTCAAACAGATGCCCTACGCAGACCATCTCAAAAAACTCCAGCTTTATTCTGTCACATATTGCCTACTCAGAGGCAATCTCTGTCTAACATACAAAGCTATGTCAAACCCAGAGCTATTGGACATGCTCCACTTAGAGAAATCCCAATCCCTCCGAGCTACATGCTCTAGGGACCTAAACCTTGTCACCACAATAAACAGAACATGCTGGAGGGATAGATTCCTGTCCCAGAGACTTCTCATACTCTGGAACAAGCTACCCATCTATGTCAAGCAAAGTTCCTCATTAACACTCTTCAAGAAAAATCTTGATGATTGGATGGGTAATAGGAAATTCACCCCGGGGATCACTTCTGTGGCTCTGCTTGACAGGGGCACAGGAAAATAATTTTCTTGTGTGGCAAAGCCAGGGTACCTTTTTGGCTAGGTGTGTATAGGCCCTGGGGCCAATAGCCTAGTACCTAACCTATGAACCTATGAACCATTGACTCTAACGCCTATCAGAGAGGAGCCATTTTAATGAACTGCTATGGGCATTTAGGGTTGCTAGTAAAATCTAGTAATGCGTATCAATACATCTTAGTACTAATGGAAGATGCTACAAAATACCCAGAAACTGTTCCATTGCACAAAGCTAATGGTAAGGCTATCATCAGAGAAATGGCAGTGCTGCTCTACAGAGTGGATATCCCTAATGAGATACTTACTGATGAAGCACTCCCTTTATGCCAAGGGTACTATAACAGTTATGTCATTGCTTTAAAGTTAACCAGTTGAAGTCTTCCATCCATAGACTGATGGATTAGTAGAAAGAGTCAATAAAACATGGAAATCCATGGTAATGAAAGTTATTGATGCATTTAGTAAATACTGAGAGCTGTTGTTGTACTGCCTATTGTTTGCAGTAAGGGACATGTCATAAACATCAATTGGGTTTACTCCTATATGGCAGGCATTCCAGAGGACTGTTTTACTGATTTTTTTGGAGCCACAGAAAGAGGAAAATATGCCATTTAAAGGTGTGGTAGAACAATACATTAGTTTACAGGGTTAGCCTAAAGTTGGTTACACTCACAATTAAGGAACATATCCAGGAGTTTTTGATAAAGAATGTCTGACTTATGGAATCTGTTCCAGGTTGTCAAGTGTTAGTGCCCCGATGGATAAAAAAATTTCTGTGACAAGGGCCATTAGAGGTGATTGAAATAACAAATGCAGTGTAATGTCAGCCAGGAAAGAGAAAGATAGAACAAATCTTAAATGTTAATGTACTGAGGCCATGGAATGTAATAGAAAGTTCAATGGTGAATTTACAACCTGAAGTTCATACAGAAATTATCAAAGAATCTGCACTCGAAATACAGCTTGAGGAATCCTTTTCAAAAGTACAAGAACAGGAAAAAAGAGAACTTTTTATTAAGAAATAAAAGCTTGTTCTTGGACATGCCTGGGAGAACTGAACTGATTAAACATAATGCAGAGACAACATCTGGAAAGAAGGTTAGAATATGACCTTACAGAATATGAGTCACAGAAACATTTAATAAGATTTAGGCAGAGAATGAATTCAAAATATATTCAAACTAGGAGTGATAGAAGATCCACAAAGTGAATAGACCAGACTAATATGGCTAGTTCTGAAGCTTGATGAAAGCATTAGATTCTGTAATGGTTTCAGGAAACTTAGTTCAGTTTTAAAGCTTGATAGCTCCCCCTGACCAAAACAGATGAGATGCTTGACAACACTATACTTGACAAAATGGTATTGGCAGATATTTCTCCCTACCTCTACTAAAGAAAAAAAATGCCCTTGTAACCCCTGAAGATCTATTTCAGTGCACAGTGGTGGCATCTGGACTATTTGGAGGTACAGATAGCTTTTAGGGACTAATGGATAAAATACTGAAGTCCTACTCATGATATGTTGCTGCATAGGGTCTATATTAGATCACCGAATGCTTAAAAAAGCGAATGGTGATTAATCGACCCTATGTAAGCGAAAGCTTACAATTTTGAACTGTCAGAACAGCGATTTATTTTCCTAGGGAAAAAAATCGCTCTTTCAACAAAAAAATAAAATAAAGTAAAACACTTCATACATTACATTAAGTAGGGGACTTCACCCTCCACACCCCCCTAACTTTAATATACGAACTCTGAGACCACACTACAGTGTCGAAAATGGCAAAGTAACAAAGTGGCCAAGCAAATTCTTTCCCAGGGAAAGAATTCACTCAAAAGCCGCTTCGATATTTTGCCATTTCAGGCTTTTTAGTTCGACCAATACGCATTCGAAAGAATGCGTCTTTGGTCTTCTAATAGGAAACCGCTGCATATTTGGGTGGTGTGATCATCCGTTCATATGGCTGACTGCCTCATTAACCAAAAGTGCAGGCTGTGCTAGAATGTGCATGATAGGCCAGCTTGACCGAATGATAAGAAAAGTAAAATGAGCATAAAGGAAGCAAATTATTTGGGATATCAAACAAGAAGGAGGTGGTAAAACTAGAACTAGAAAAATAGACACCATAAAAACTGTCTATATCCTCCACTAAAAGACAAGTAAAGGCTTTTCTTGAATAGGCTTGATGTCATAGAAAATTTATTCCTAACTTTTCAACTATGGCCCGTCCTTTGACAGATCTCACAAAAGGAAAAGTTCCTATCAAGGGAAAATGGTCCCTTGAGGCAAACAGAACAGTTAATAAACTAAAAAGAATGTTCTGAAACAGAATTACTGACTTCTGATATTACTAAGGAATTTACTCTGTATATGGATGCATCATATTTTTTCATAGGTTTCATAGGTGGTTACTAGGATATCTGCATAATTAGCATTTTAAGCCTAGCCAAGCTTACCCCAACTTTATCAAAATATTGCTGAAGTGTCAATACCCCAATGAATTTTATGGTTCCTTAAAACAAGCCATGGACCCCTATAGGGTTGCACATGTCAAGTGTTCACCCCTGTCCATTAGGAACACAGGTGTCAAATCAAGGGTAAATTTGTTATTTCCCATCCATTGATCCAATTTACATTTAAAATGGGTTAGAGATGAGCTTTGCTTCACATGGATGGGAAGCCTGTTCCAGAGAAAGGATAATCTGAGATGCATACCTGTCCCTCAAACCTGTCCTGTTTATCTTGAAGATGATGTTTAGGTCCTTAGAGTGGTTATTTTTGATGTTAATTTTCTTGCAGATGTGCAACACATCCATCATTTGGGATCAGAAGATGACTTGTAAGCTGGGCATAGATCGCTGCACAGCAGTCTGTAGGAGAGACAGTATAGGGATAGGACTTTGAGAAAGTCCACATAGGACTTTACTCCCTGTATTCTTTCTCTGAGGATTCTGTTGGGTCTTTCAAGCTGTAACAAGTGCCCAGTCAGGTACATGCTGAAGGAAGCATTATACTCCATTGTTCTGTTGAGCGAAGTAGTGGAACAATGACCTTCTTGGACCTGGATGCCATGCCCATACTTCTCATTGGAAGCCTGGAATGTCAGTGAGTGAAAACCTAAGAGCCAAACATAAAATGACTTAATATAGGTGTTTAAATTAATATAATAGCTCTAAGCAAAAGTAGCAGAGGTTGCCTACCAGATACTCTTTCATGATGTGGTGCAGGTGACAGTAAGCTAAAGTGAATAAATGCTATACACTTATGATTCAGAGAAGAGCAGGACCCCCTTCTCCAAAACAACAGTATTCTGTGAGAAATATGCAAGTGATGGGCTGACAAGTTGCTCAGTGAATGCTATTTAAGATCTTTGATATTCACAAAGCAAGCCACCTTAATATATCTTTTAAAACTTGCACTGCTAAATATTGTGGGATATCTGCAACTGAAGATGTTGTCCATAGGGGCAGATTTCATCATTCCCTAAACATTTTTCAATATGCACAGTCGCAACATAAAGGAAGGAGTGAGGGTGCATTCTTCTCTGCAGTGGTTGCAAGAAAGGTAGTCTTTGATCCCAGCAAGAAGCTATAACTTACAAATTTGGGTGGTGGGTTGGATACTTAAAACAAGATAGATTCAGATTAAAATCAAGATGTAGAGTAAAGTTTCAGTTCATGTATATGATGGACAAATATAAAATAAAATAAACTTGACAACGCAACTCAACAAAAGCTGTCTTTCAGGTTTAACAGGCCTTCATCAGTGTATATAATCTAACAAATAACAACCTACAGCCAATAAACTCAGTAATTAACAATCAATTAAGAACTTTTGGTTAAAAACTTTTAAAGCAAAAGGACTCTTAGTGCAAACACATTGGCTTATATTTTAAAACAGGTTCCAGTGACTGTTTGATTCAAACTAAGAATCCATTCATACTCCTTAACTTCCAGTCTATTATTAACTTCACCTCTTCTCGAATTTTTAAAGACTTTATCTATCACCCTGAAAGTGTATATATGGTCACTTCCACATTCATTATTATGTTTAGCTAATGAGTTAGTGCTAACATTCCTTCTAATATCTGATCTGTGCTCGATCATTCTATCTTTTAATTTTCTTGTTGATTTTCCTTTATAGAAAGCTGTACATACATTACAGGTTGCAATATATACTATATTTATAGCATTACATGTTGCAAAACGACTAAATGTAAATTATTTTTTGGTTACGGGATGAGTAAACACAACATTCTTGTTTATAAAGTCACAACAACAACAGTTGTGACAAGGAATGGTGCCATTTGTACTAGAAACATTCCTATCTAGGATGGTTTACATGTCTTTATAGCATACCGTTTGTTTTAAACTGGGGCAGTTATGATAAGAGAAAACGTGGGTCTTACCAATCAAGGGACACAACTCAGGTAATGATCTCAGTATACACCAGTTATTCTTTATAATTCTCTTTATGTGCACTGTAGTACTATTAAATGTTGTCATAATTTGTCATCTTTTCTTTGTAAAGTTTGCCCTTCAGTCAACTCTTCAATGGATCTTACCCCAAAATAAGGTTTAGTAACAGTTTGACTTAACTTTAATAAACCATTAATATCCCTATCTAAAAGCACCTCATCATAGCCCCTCATTATGAACTCATGTTTCAATTCATTCATCTGTTGACAATATTTATCCATTTCAATGTTTAACCTGCTCATTCGCATAAACTGACCTTTAGTTATACCTTTAAAAACATGAGGAGTGTGCATATAACCATGATGTAAAAACTTGTTTCGATGCACTGGCTTTTTACAAACTGTTGTCTGTATATTCATACCATCATAAATAATAGAAACATCAAGAAAAATAATACTGCATATGGAGCTAGACATGGTAAATTTCAAAAAATTGGTACTTGAATTCAAATATTCTCAAAAAGAAACCTATTCATCCCTTGTATCATGCCATATGAAAAAAACATCATCAACAAAATGTTTAAAATATTGTGTAGGATTCTGACAACAAGATTTGTGGAGTTCAATGGCCCATACAGGGCTTGCTGTGGATGTGGTGATTTTTCTGTATTTGATGACGCCAAATTGAAGGCCTGACAGGGTATGCAGCTGTGATTTATTATTTTAACAGTCTTAGTAAAGTAGAGAGATATTGCTAGTGGGCTGGTTACATGAACAATAAAATCTTTTAGGAAGGTAATGTTCAGACTATATAAAGACTACACTAAATGAAAATAACATCCCCTCCAGCTATAACAACACCAAACTAACATACACACTTTTTACTACATTTCTGCAGGGCGGCAAGCATCCCACACACCCCTGTAAATTAAATATACCAACAATGAGATCGCACTACAGTGGTAAAAGGTAATTTCATAACCCCACTGTATCATGATCACTATAAAGAATGTGCACATAATGTCCATATCACTTACCTGTATGGCCTAAAAAACAAATACAGAGTGGCAAAATAAACACTATATACAGTATAAATTCCTACACTATATAAATAATAACTATATAAATAAGAGTTGCAACATCTCCTAATGATACCACAACAATAACAGATTAAACTATAACATATTATACGTTTTCAGTGTTATGTAATTCGATGTTATGGATTTTCAATGTTTTGGGTTTTCGATGTTATGGTCTCAATATTTTGAATTTAGATGTTATGAGTTTTAGATGTTTTGAAGTGTAACTATATATATATATATATATATATATATATATATATATATAGTTTACTATCAAATAGTCAACACTCACATGAAAGAACCACATGAAAGGTCGACTAAAAGGTTGAACACATAATGCCGACAAGGTCAAAATGTCGTAAACACACCTCCGTTTGCGAATATGACCTTACTCGATATTCATAGAATGCTGTCCTACACTGCACAAGACATAACGTGATGATTTTGCAGAGGGGCAATATTCCTTGCACCCACACCCCCTGCAAAATATATATTCAGACTCCATGATCACATTACAGTGGGAAAAAGGGTCAATTTCCTGATCCCCACTGTATCATGATCTCTAGTTAAATGACCAACCTGATCTTTGTGAATACACTAAGCATTCGCTGAAACAGAACTCGCACAAGGGAAGGCTCGGCAACATAGGTTGGCCAACCGTCATTCGATAACCTGTGGTCACCAAAACTTCCCTCGGCATTTCAAATGTAAACCTGTATATATGTATACAGATATATTTTTATGTGCGTGTGTTTGTGTGTGTGTGTGTGTGTGTGTGTGTGTGTGTGTGTGTGTGTGTGTGTGTGTGTGTGTGTGTGTGTGTGAGTGTGTGTATGTGTGTGTGTGTGTGTGTGTATATATATATATATATATATATATATATATATATATATGGGTGTATAGATAGATGCATTCATACACACATGCGCACATTCGTTCATATAAACAGAGAGAAACAGTAGCCGAAAGGTAATGTGGCAACTGATTCTTCTTCTTTCAGCTTTTCCCAGTTAAGGGTCGCCACAATGGATCACCTGTCCACTCATGATTGGCAGTGGAGTTTTACAGTGTCGAGTTGCCAGCTCAGTGCCCAACCTTCCACAGAAGGCACACAGTGGCCTAATGGTTAAGGTGTTTGCCTTACAAACACAAGGTGCAAGGTTTGAGTCTGACGAGGGATAATTGGCTAGGCTTACAATGGCTTGCAAGGGCAGTTAGCCTAGTACTAACCTATGAACCTATGAACCTATGAACATGCACACACTCACACCTAGGACCAATTTAGAGTGTCCAATCCACCTACAGCATGTCTTTGGGATGTGGGAGGAAACCAGAGCACCTGGAGGAAACCCACATGACCACAGGGAGGACATGCAGACTCCCCACAGAAGGCACCCATGTGGCAACTGATACAATAGCACCAAGTTTAAAGGGACTAATGAATGACACCTGACTCCATCTCTGTGCACTGATGGATAAAGTCTTGAATACAACCCAGATGACCTGAGGTCACTTAATAGCTAAACTGCTGGATGAGCCATGCAGGGAAGGGTGGGAGTGTTTGGCCAGTGTTGGCTCACTGTTACTGAGGAGGAAGAGTGGTATGGCCTACTGCAATGCCAGTCCCTACTAGTGAGAGGTGCATAATATGATGCATATGGTCTAGGAGTATGTGCATGACTCTCTCACTCTACATTTCAACAACAGCATTTTTGCAACACTTTAGGCAAAGTGCTCTCTCATTGATTAAGGTATAGCAAGCCTTCTTGTAAGTGGGAATAAGTCATCCAGTGGGGGAAGCAGTTAGGCTTAAATAAGAAAAATCCTGATGGCTGCCTGGATGATGTCCATCTCTAATCAGTTCTTGCCCAGTGGGTTGATTAATTGTGGGATTGCTGATGGACTGATAGGCAGGCAGGCAGAAAGGTCACAAAAATAACTCAAAACCTGAATTGTATTATTAAATGTATTTGCCTTCCAACCACCAAATATAGTTCTCAGCTTATGGAAAATTCAATATATAAACACCTGCCAAATCTGATATGGTTTTAGATTTGAAACAGACAACTTGGCTCACATGTTATTGTGGTACTACGCTTCTAAAGATTTATGCAAGTAAAACAGCACGTAGAACTAGAGCATACCATTTCCATACATATCATGAAGCAAACTCCCACAAAAAGTTGAAGAACAATCACAACAGCATAAGGAATCCATATCAAATCTGAAAACAATTTATATAAGAAAACAGAAAGGGTAGTTTTTAAGTCTGTTTCTAACCTACCATATTTGTGGGTGACACAATCATTTTTAACTCCTGCAGTTTGTGGCCCCTTCGTTTTTTTGTTTTTTCTGTCCTTCTATGAAATTAATTATTTAACAGGCTAACCTTCATCTCTCCACATTTATTATCTCTAGATTTAACACCTAATGGAATTAAAGTAGTCAACAAAACATACATACGTGCACACACACACACACGCACACACACACACACACACACACACACACACACACACACACACACACACACACACACACACACACACACACACACACACACACACATACACACACACACACACAAACACACACACTACATATATATGGCAAAACCTCACTACATCAACATACCACAATGCTCACAGTAAGAAAGTCAACCACAAAAGGTCGACATCTACAAAAGGCCAACAGTTTTGACAGTTGTGCTAGATCAACAATCCCTGGGTGAAGAAATATTCACTTTACCCAGGATTGTGTGATCTCAGAGTTAGTATATATAATTAGCAGGGGGTATGGATGTTATTTTGTTTTTTCTCTGTTGTATGTGGTGAGGATTTTACTTACACACGTATAGTTTATTGTCAGCATTTCTGATGTTGACCTTTTGTGAACAACTTCCTTGCTATCGACATTGTGGTGTGCTGAACTAATGAGACAGACCCATAGAAATTTATATAAATATCCCAAAACTTGTTTACCATAACAGACTAATTTAGATTACTTTTCCCTATTTAGGATTTCTACGTTATGACATTGACTAATATCAATTATTTGCAAGTAGAGTTTTTTATAACTGTAAAAGGCATCACATTTTGTATGCTAGTTTCCAGTAGAATTCATGTTAAGAATTATGTCAGCCATACTCAGTCCCAGTAGTGTATTATGATTGCAGCATTATGTTTGCCCTTCATTCAGAATTATTACATCACATCATTTTCCCATTGTACATTTATTAGCAATGGTTCTTAGAGTCTTCACTGAAAAAGCAAGAATTCTTACCCAGTCATTGATTCTAAATAATATATATTTTAGTCCGCTCAATACAGCTTCAATTAGCAGTACAGTATACCTTATCAAGCAAAATATTGTATATGCTTTTAAAAAATGGGTCTGCATTAAACCTAAAGCAACTTTACTGTTGCTGATTCAGCATCCCCAAATATATGAAAAAAATGATCCAAAGAATTCTGAATTAATTTAAATAACTGCTTGTTTAAGATATCAAACTTCGTAATACATAGAGTTAATAGAAGAAAATGTAAAATATCTCAAAATACATTTTTGTAAGAGGAATCTATCTCTACCTTCAACAATTCTAGTACTTATTTGCAACAATTTTGAAATCACAAAGCCTCAGAGAAGAGGAACTTGTAAGGATTCTTACTTCCATAAAATCCTGTTATCTTTGAGTTGATATTTATAAGAATTGGGTATGTGTGTATAAGATGGGCTTGCCCCCCAAAACAAAAAAAATATTTTTCTTTTGTATTTTTGTTGTTTTCCCCATAAGCCATAAGGGGGACACATGTCATTCAATTTGTATGAGATATAATCCCATACCTGTCACTGAAATGTTGTTCCTTTGAAATTGGTACAGCATATTGGTTTACAATAGAAACATTGTAATGACTTAAATGTCTTGGGTAGATCTGAAAAACAGAAATTATTCTACATTCAGAAGGATTTCAATAAAATCTATGGCTAACAGAACTGCTACATTAGTGTCAAACTGGTCTTACTCAAAATAATACTATAGAACAAACTGCAAGAACATCAAAAGAAAAAAAAAACACCAATAGCCTTGGAAATGATGGCCTACCATATGAGCTCTGTAAGCATTTAGCATTTATAATCATGCATTCTCCTTTCTTTCAGACTGTTTATCCCCCATTTCAACATGACTTCAATTGTCTTGAAACACAGTTATATGACATTATATTAACCTGTCCATATACACACCAAAACAAGAATATTGTAATTCTCTTGATCAGTATAAGTGATTAATGCCTTTATAAATTAAGATAGCTTTCTATGATTAGTGGCAAAATATAAAGAATTATTATTTTACTGAAAGAGTGGTTGAATGGAAAAGGCATATACAAGAAAAATATAAGTCCAAAATCAATAAACAATAAAAATACATATGGTATCCATAATGTACTATTAATGATGGATGGGAATAAGTTAAAACTAAAATTAGCTGTTATTTCATTGGTATTTACAGTTATTGACTTTAAGAGAAATAGATTAGGAGCAATTATTAGTTTACAACTACCTCTAAATTTTATGCTTCTGTTTTTCAGTGTTAAAATAACTATAGCAAAATACCTGTATGCATTATAATGTTTATTTAGTAAGAATACATATCAACATGTAGCTGCATTCGTAAATATGGCTGAGACTTTTAAAGTAGTCGGCATACTTTCCAGAAGTTATTTCTAGCTATATTTGAAACACTAATTACACTGATTCATATCCTTTTTGTATGTCTCATTGCTAAGGACCACCAAATAATTCTTTGTACATGACAGCCATTTGGAGAGACTGTCAGTGATATCCCAATAAATATCTCTCTGTACCACGAGCTTACACTCTTTTCACTTTAAGTCAGTGTCAGGCTTAGCATATATATATATATCTGTATTATGCTTGTAAGCTTTTCTTCTTCACTCACTTGGAAGCAGACAGGCCTTCACTGGGCACTCTCTGCCTTTCTGAGCTTTAGTGTCATTTATTTTAAACATAAGTTGGGAAAATAAAGACCTTTTAAATAGAATTGCCTTATTTCAGATATTACCATCAGTACTGCAACTTCTTCATAATGAAAACTGTACAGTTTTGCTAGAAGCAAAATGTTTAGTTTTCACAGTGCAGAATTTAACTTATTCTTTAAATAAATATGTTTATCAAAATTTGTAGTTTTTGGTGTATCATTTGCTTAAGGCCATCTGTTGTTACTCCATATTTCCACCTGATGGCACTGCTGCATTGTTTAATCTTGCCTTTTTAACCTGTATCATCTGACCCAGTGTCTGTTTCTCCATTTACCCAGCTAAAAATGCAACAATTGTAACTGGGAAGTAAGTTACTTTGTTTGCCATTTTGCCTGCCTTCATTGCTCCACCCTACTGAAATGCTTGTATATCCCTTGATAAGATTTTTTTCTACTTGACTGTTCATTAACTGTCATTTTTTCATACTCATGCAAGTTCTGTCTAGAGATTATTCACCATGAATGACACATATCCTTTAGGCTGTAACCCAAGAGTACTATAATATCATTTAAGTGCAAATCCATCAGTAGCCTTAAGCAATGCTGCCTCCCTGTGAACATTGCTCTGTAGCAGAAGATCCTTGTCCCTTTTGTCTGCAAGCAAGACCGGCATTGAAAAATTTGACTGGTTTAATTAATACTGCTGCAATGTTACATTTGTATTTTACATAAAGCTCATGACTCCTTAAAGGCAATATTGTAGTTCTATTTAGCATGATATATGGGGTATGGATAGCTTAAATCAATGTATTCTAATTTCAGGTTTAGAGTACAGAAAGAAGCTACAATGTAGTGCCATCTGTTAATTGGCACGATACAAAATAGTGGTTCCTTTTTAAATTATCTTTCTGCCCTGAAAGTTGAACCTGCTCATGCTGGTGTTTATCTTCCTATGCTCCTATCTTTAATATGTCTATCTCATGTTCCATGCCTCTTTGTTTTGCATTTAAGTTCCTTTCCAATAATACTTTGATGCTAAAGTTGAAAGTACTTTTGAAAAACGAGGATTGCATTTTTTCATGATTTTTCTTCACTGCCTGTTTCCTGTATGACTACACCCACAAAATGGTGTTGAAGTAGGCACTGGGTAATGATTTATATATATTCTTATTGTAGTAGCAATACTCTCTGGAGGATTTTACCATGATAATGAAAGTGAACACTTCCAAATCAAAAGATGAAATTGCATATCCTGCTCCCTAGTCTGCTAAGTTCTGGTATTGCTGATGTTATTCTTTTTAAATTACATATACTACTAACATGCCTATTCCTAGCTTGTTCTCCAAGCTGTAGCATATGCTCTTGAGTTTCACAAATAACCATGTTTAGATTGTCTGCAAGGGCATGAGTGTCATAAGTGAGTATGCCTAAGTATGCTGTGATGACACAGGCTGCTGCCAATATATGAAGGCCATCACTGCCATCAATATGTAATGGCAACCAAGTATAGTCTCCCAAGTCTCATCATGTACACATATATATATATCTACATCTATATACATCTCTCTCTCTCTCTAGATATATATATATATATATATATATATATATATATATATATATATATATATATATATATATATATACTATGTGATATTTGACCTTAAAAGTACACAGAAAATGTTCACTGTTGCTATGGACTCTGGGTCCCATACCAACACATCCAAATAGACTATACATTGAGCAACCACAGACTAGAATTATAGGCTTTGACAACCTGGTAATGTAACTTAACTATTACATTTACAGACACACGCACACAGGCACACACACTTTGTAATTTCTGGGAGAATGTAGTAATACCTGGTAGAACCGACACCATTCAGAGCAAGCCTGGCAGGCTACAGTTACTGCCCCACTGTTAAAAAATAAGCCAAAATATATAAGAGCTGAAAGTAGTGTCAGCTAAGCAACAATTCTTTGAGAGACAGAGGACATCACCTAGTCTCCAATACTCAGTAGTTACTTTTATAAAGTACTAATAAAGTAACTAGCCACAGTCTTTTAAATGTAAATAAATATAATTATTTACTGAGAGAAACTAGATAATACAGTTTGAAAAAATTAAATATAAAGGCAGTGTATAATACTGCACAGAAAAATATAAAATGAACTGCAACAGGTAGTTCACAGGAAAACATTAACTTGACAGCTAATATTTACTAACTAGATATGGTTAAACAATTTGTTAGGTACTATCTGCTAATATCTAAAGTGTATAAATACATCAGGAAAAACAAAACAGAGCATATCCTTTCATTCATGGAGGTAGAATAGTCCATGAACCACACTGAAACACAATGCATAGACAATCCCAAACTGTATTCTGTGAGTTAAGTCTTTGGAGGTAGAGGGTGGAATTCACAGCAAAAGGGCCACACCACTTGACCTTTGAAGCAGTGACTTATGTCAGTCCACACTCAGATATGCAGAATTTGCACAATTCATCAAAACCAAATTCCTCACCAGTGAGTCAATCCATTTTATGTTCCATAACAATCAAGTTAAGCCATACACCTCAGCTAAGTGTCTCATCCAGTTAAATTAAAAATAAATAAATGAATAAATAAATAACACATCTATGCATTTATGGTGGACAGATATTAGCTACTCTGTAGTTTATATATCGAGGACAACTCTGGCGATTTTTGACATAGTTATTTATAAGGGTACAACAGTTTATTTTGTTGTTTTATTAATGTGGCTTGAACTAGGTTTGATGTTCAGAAAAGTTAACAACACATCCAAATATTGTGGTGCTGAATTTGAAAGGGTTATTCTAGTTAAAAGAAGGCAACCATTTAAAGCTTCAGTCAGCAATGCTTACAATGTAATGCCTGCACTTATTTATGCAGATACTCTGTCACACTCTTATGCTAAAAGGTGTTCTCTTCATAATCTGGTATTTCTGTCATCCTGTTCTAGTATTTGAAGAATCTGTGTTGCATGCTGATTCCTGGAGTTTGTAAATATAGCAGTAGACATAATTTACAGGTATGTTTTCTCATAAATATTTTTCTATTTTCCCTTCCTTATACATAATACATCACAGAATGCAGATGAGATGCATTTTCAGGTTGTCTAACATCATGCTAGGAAAATAATGCAGCATTCTGTAGCACAGAATGCAAATTATTTTTATCAGGTAACTTTCTGTCATCTCATCGATGCTTTCTTCCGTGTTGAGTGATGGTTTGATGGTACTGATTTAGAATATGCAGAGAATATTTTCATGGCTTATCATTACATTAAGCAAAACAGACATAGAGAATCCCTTTGCTTCCTTGTGGAGGTCATCATATTTGCTTATGTGAAATATCGTACAGATAAGAAGTAGAAAACAGCAAAAAAGGGGCCTCACCCACACTACTACCCTCCTACAATTTTAAAAAGATATAAAGAAACACAAAAATGCTTTCCTTAATAGTGATATAGTCTGATATTGGCATGCTTAACACCTATACCCTGTGTCATTGAATAAGCATAACAGCAAAGTTCCTGCACAGAATGATGACATACACTGCATGCACATGTACAAGCTAAAATACTAGTTTCTCAGCAGTACAATGCAAAACCACATGAGCTCTCAGATGCAAGAGCAAAACTGCTGCGAGTCCTAGGATGTCATTTCACATTGGATATCATGAGAAATTCTTCTGTCAAGACAGCATTTACTGTCCATGTAGTGATATATCATGTCTATGCAGTTGACAATGCAGTCAGTATAGCAAAGAACAGTGTCAACAAGGACAAGTCTGTGAATTCCATTAATCCAATTCATGTATTCAAATGAGAGAATATACAGAGACACCACAAAGAGTATGTTTAAAGAATAGGAAAACACAGTAGTGAACTCTACAGAGGATTGTACAGTGAGATGGTTGGAGATGTGCCAGGCATAGGCTAACTCAATGAGGAAGAATGTAGGGGGACCTTGAGTGAGAATACTGAAGAAATAATTGCTGGATGCTATGGTCGCACCAGGGATAGTCTTCATGACCATAACTTATTTAAGGATGGGATGACTAGCAGAGAAGATACATTCTCTGGTAGTTACTGCAACCCGTGTATTTGCTAAATTTTAGCAGATTTGTTAAATGACATGATGGGATGGGAAGTTGGTATCACATTCCTTTAAAACTGTTATTGTGGTAATATTACAAAACAGCAAGTAGGGCATGGAAGATTTGGTTACCTACTGCCTGATCTCCTTAATTAACATGGATGCAAAAATGCGCACCTTGTTTTGGTGGAAGGGATGGAAAAGGTCATGCTGCTCTGGGTTGAAGATCACCAAATGAAGTTTGTGAAGGGGAAGAAATCTGATGATTATTGATGAGACCTGGTCAGTTTCTTGGAAAAGATGGAAGGAAATCAAAGTGATACAACATGGATGATACTTGATATTTACAAGTGTATCAGAAGTTCCTTTTTGGGTTATTAGAAGAATATATTAAGGGAGAAAGTGGAAGTCCTATATGAGGCCCTGAGCCTGAGGGTAGCTGCAAATCAAATGATGGCATGGCTGGCCTTGGGAAAACTGAAATAGATTGTCTGGGCAGGAATAATTTTGTGGAGCAAGAATGCAGAATTTAATGTTGCATGTAGTTAATTGGACCGGTTTACAATCAGCAGTTAAGAATTTTGCATCACTGGAATCTTGCTCCATCAACGTTTTTGAGCCATGTTTGGACAACTAACAATGGGTTAGAGAGGCGTGCAGAAAAACCCAGTTTTTAAGGGATTGTCATATGTGTTGGAGGTGTAGGAAGGTTAAGGAGCTCTTTGAGAGTAGAGGAAACTATGTGAGATGGTATATTGGGAAGCAAGTTATTGGTGGTTGAGAACTTTCTTATTCAAAGTTGAAAGGAGTTCAAAATATGGGGGCAAAAAGAGAGGGCAGAGGTTTTGATGATGTGCAGATGGCTAAATAAATTGATAGCAGAATTGTCTAAACCACCTCTCTGTGTGGAAATCATAGATGCTAAATGTGCTCAGTGGATGGGAAAGTTACAAAGCGGTTCTAGGAAGAAAGTGGAATAGTCATCAGTCTGTCAGAGTTCAAAGATTTGAATAAAAGAGTTCAGAGTAAGCTGTAGTAATGATATCGCGATGGAAAGTAATGTAAGAAGGGGCAGTCGACAGTTTCTTCTATACCTTCATGGGAGTGATTAGGATGTAGATGACATGTACAGACACTTAATGGAGAGGAAGATGGATTGCAATGGAACAGAGCATAAGAGGTAAGTCCACCTCTGCATGCTGTTAAGAAGCTGTTCCTGTGATCCTTGTGTGAATAGAAATGTGCAGGGGAGGGCAGTAATGTTGATTAAGTACCAAAGGGTTATGGCAGCAGGGGAAACAGAAGATCCGCAGTGGGCAGGCAGAAGCTATCTTTCACTTCCTTTACCTAATCAATATTGTCTATTATACTAAGGAGAACACTTTGCAATTGACAATTAGATATATGCAAGGGGAGGGATGATGAGCGGTAATGTGAAGGTAGGATAGAATCCTGACATCAATGCGTGCATGTAAGGTTCAATATAGTACAGTGCTGGTCTTAACAGTATATTTTTTCTGGAAACTGATTAGGAAGCTGTACATTTTAATATGATGAGATAAACCTATAGGGAATCCATGTGCATGTACTTTTCTTTATTAAAATTTAAAATACAATAAGCATACAAAACCTCAGTAGTGAAAATGAATGTTCTGACATCGTAGCGATGTAAAACAGACCTAGCATATAAAATAGAAGTGAATGGGTGGGATAAAGTCCTAATATCAAGAAGCCAAGAAATAAGATGAGTCAGTAATTAATAAGCTCATGGATAGCTGCATTGAGTCATCTAGTGGTGCAGAAAAGTGGTCAAAAGGGCCTAGAGCCATTGGGGGAATATAATATTGATGGGGGGCAATTCTTAGTGAGGGCTATGATAAGGTAAACTGCAGAGAAATTAGAGGATGAAGCTGAAAGAGATAATTTTTATAATGCCTACAATACATGTTATGGTGTTAGGTGAGGCCTTGTTTGTATACGTGCTGGTGGGTGCAAGGAAGGAGAACAATGTAATGGTTTGAATCAAAATTTAGAGACAGGTAAAGAAAAAAAGAGCTGTAATAGCGGGGTACCTCAGATTTCCACATCAAACTGGAAGTGGGTAACTTCTAGTGTAAGAAAGGGGTGCGTGTTTCTATATGTTCTTTTGGTGAGATGGACAGAAAAAAAGATGCATACTGTAAAGTGTGCAAACAGTGAAGTAGGACTTCAGCGAAGTAACAATACTGATAGAAATGAGGACTGTGTCATGAAGATGAAACATAGCAGGAGGCTTCAGAGGTTATGCTGAATGAGGTAATCTACAGAACTATAATAGAAGCATTTAAGATTGATAAGAAGGTGAGAGGAGCATCCCAGGCACATGGAGAGGAGTATGGCAAGCAGGTGAGAAGGAAAATGAGAGTGTCAGAATGCTGGTTGTACAACACACACATCAATGAGGATTAAAGCAGCTATGTGACAGGACTGCTCCCCAGTGGTAAAACTGAATTACTACTGGAAAGAAGAGTCTGCCACCACTGCCTCAAACATATTTCAGTGTGCTACCATCTCTTCACCAGTGTCTCCAATCTGCCCCTAGTAATCATTACCACAGAACAGTATCATTTGAAAAGGACACACTCAGGTCATTGGACCACACGTACCAATATGACTCAGTCATAGTCCATGTGGGAGTAAATGACCTGAGACAAGCCTACCTAGACTATATGAAGAGAAACATCATGGAGCTCTCAGAATATCTGTAACAGGCTGGTATGAGCCTAGCACTGAGCAGCATTTTACCTTCTTCAGGGATGATGCCACAATACAAACAAAAGATGATTGACTTTAATAAGTGGCTTAGTTTCTGGTGTCATTCTAAGGTGGTGCAACATTTGCAGTATGGAAGGAGATGCTCAACAGACCACACTGCTTTGCCAGGGATGGTCTGTACCTCTCCCCTCTAGGCTTTTGAATATTAGCTAAAACTTTCTCTTCCTCCATAGTGCCTTTGTTAGGCAATGCCAAACTGAAAGTACCTCTGACATAACAAATCAAAACCAAGAAAATCTAGTTATTACTGCTCAATGCTAGGAGTCCAAACAAAAAATTCCACTCCCTAGAAGCTCTCTTCACCCTAGAGAATGCTGATGTCTGTGCAGTGACTGAGACATGGTATAAAGCCACGGAGAGCACACCAACAGTGCAAGGTTATAAAGCCTTCCACACATTTAGTTCAGCTACTTCACAGGCAGGGACTAAAGATAGAAGTGTCTTTATTTACATAAAAAATAAATATACTTCAAGGCTGGTCATACAGGGCAATGCATTTGAGCTGCTTCATGTTCAAATCACCATAGCTAAAATCCAATACCACTTCCTTGCAAGTTATAGGCCCCCTCTATGGCCCAGGAAACCCATACCATGTATTTAAACATATTAGAAAGACTAACCATCCAACCCAATACCATATTCATGGGTCACTTTAATTACTCCACTAGTAACTGGGAATCCTCTACAACATCAAACATACAAGCACAGAGATTCCTGAATTTTGTAAACACAAACTCCCTGGACAAGATAATCAGTATACCAACCAGGGGTGCAACCATACTGGATCTGGTCCTCACTAATATGAGTGCAGCACACCCCCTACTGTAATGTCTTCCCTGGTAAGATCAGACCACAAAATGGTCTCATTTGGAGTAAAAATAAAACTCAGACTCCCAGCTAAACCTGGAATTTTCAGGAACTACTCTAAGGCTAACCTCCTGCTATTAAGTGATAGCCTGTCAAAATTCCAAGCCCCAATAAACCCTGAGAACACTGCTGCCTATGCAGAACTCTTCACAGAATCCCTGTACAAGCATGTTAATAATGGCATAGAAGCAGCTATACCCACCAGTAAGAAGTACAGAACTAACTCAAAAAACAAGCCACCCTGGTGGAATCACAAAATCAATAGGCTGTATAACAGAAGGAAGACAATCATGACGAAAACTAGGAGGTACAGCATCCAGCAGGATAAAAGCACTCTCCTCAAACTAAACAAATATCTCAGAGGAAAAATAAGGTCTACCAAAGCCAAATTTGAAGTAAGTTTGCCCTCCCAGGCCAAGGACAACCACAAAGCATTCTTTAGCTATGTCACAAACCTCAAAGACAATATGCAATTGTGTGCAGAGCTCATTGTAAATGGAGTCACCTATAATGAGCCAGAAGCTTTAGCAAATATCCTGGCTGATAAATTCAGCTCCAACTTTTCCCCTCTCTCCCCCTCAATCTTCCCCAAAGAAATACCATCAAATATAACTCCCCCTATTATCACTAGGGAACAGGTCCTTAATGCTCTCTCTAAGACCAAGAACACTGCATCAGTGGGCCCAGACAATACACCCAAATGCATTCTAAATAGCATGAAACATGATCTATCAGGGCCTCTGGAATTAGTATTTAACTGTAGCCTTCAAACAGGCTTTGTGCCTCATGAATGGAAAACAGCAACAGTCATCCCTCTGCACAAAGGTGGGCCATCTACAGACCCATAAGTCTTACTAGTCTTATATGTAAAGCCATGGAAATAATTTTCATGGAAATGATCACTAGAGATATAGTAAACCTCCAGATGCTGCACCCAACCCAGTTTGGTTTTGCCAAGGGCAGATCATGCCTACTCAACCTAATGAACTGCTTTGAAAAGGTAACCAAAGCAATAGATGAGAGAAAAATGGGTCACACTGCCTGTCTTGACCTGGCCAAGGAATTTGACACAATAGCCCACTCTGGCATTGTTGACAAACTTAAGAAGTTAGGTACAAACTTGTATGTCACCCAGTGGTTAGCCAACTGGCTCACAAACAGGGCCCAGGAAGTTAGAATTGGGGAGTCCACCTCTACAAAGAGGACAGTCACAAGTGGAGTCCCTCAGAGATCAGTCCATGGACCGCTTCTTTTTGGCATTTACTTCTCTGAAGTCAAGGACAACATCAGTGGTCTCTGGCTGACTAAATCTGCAGATGATTGCAAATTAGGAGCTGTCATTGAATCTCACACTGACACAATTATTCTCCAGGAGGGGCTGACCCAGGCAAACAATTGGTGTTAGAGCCATGGACTAAAACTAAATGCCAAGAACTGTGTAATAGTATCCTTTGGGAAGTCTATCACCCTTGGTAACTATCATATTGACAACACACCCCTTAGAGTAGATCCAGTAGTCAGGAACTTAGAGACACACATAGATAGAAATCTAGCCTTTGACCATCATCCGTCTACAGAAGTGAGAAAATAATTCTATGTTGTGCAACTTATAAACAAAGGTATTACATTTAAGTCCAAGAAAATCATTGTTCCACTGTATCTGGCATTCATCAGACCTTGTCATTGAATACAATGCCTCCTTTGGTGTGTACCTAACCAGGCACATCCAACAATTGGAACATCCACAGAGGTTCCTCACTAATACAGTACGTAACTAAAATGTCCCATGTAGACCGCCTCAAGGCCCTATCTCTGTATTTTGTTTCCTACAGGCTTTTGAGGGGAGATCTATGCCTGGCATACAGGGCATTGTCAGGCACCACTCTGATGGACATCCTGCATATCCACAAAACAAAACAACCAGCACCAGAATTACCCATTATAAAGACTTAAACCTTGCTTGTGATATAAATAGGACCTGTTGTAGAGTCAGGTATGTATCCCAGAGACTATCCTGTCTATGGAACAGGCTCCCCATTCATGTGAAGCAGAGCTCCTCCCTAACTCAATTCAAGTGCAACTTTGGCAATTGGATGGGGAGCAGGAAATTTAACCCTGGTTTGGCACCTATGTCTTTAATGGACACAGGCAACCTGTAAATGGTTCATCTCCCAGGCCCCTGCTTGTAAACATTTCATCTCCCAAATGCCTGTTTACACTTATTAAGGGTATTGAAGCTTGTCAGAGATTAGGGATTCATGGCTAGGCTTAAAAAGGCCCTTGTGGTCATTAGCCTAGTAAACACCTATGAACCTATGAACCTAAAAAAAACAGTGTTCCAGAGAACTTTCTGCATCTGTGACCTTACAACACTTTGCTACAGTACTATTCAGATGCATTAGCATAGTCCGCTGCCTGCTTCTCACACTTTGTAAGTAAAGAAGAAAATAAAAACATGAGTCTAAATAGGCATAAAGCCCTGACTATGGCCTAGGTAACAATAGTCTGGTTAGTGTAGCGAGCTCCGAAAGGTACAGGTAGGGAAAGATGGTGGCACAGTGGCACAGAAAGAGGTTCACTGGTTCAAATCTCAGCTGGGGTACCTTTTGCGCAGAGTCTACATGTCCTCCCTGTGTTTGCATAAGTTTCTTCCTGGTTCTTCAGTTTCCTCCTACATTCTAAAGACATGCAGTAGTTGGACTGGATACTGTAAATTGGTCATAGGTGTGAGTGTTCATGCAAGTATGTCCCAAATTCAACCATCCTCAGTGAAACCATTCCATCTAGTTTTCATGCTAAAATGTTTAAATGACTATTCTCAAGAGCTTAAAAAGGTTCATCTGATTCTTCTGCAATTAATATAACTCATTCACACTACTTCAGAAATGCAGTTTGCTTTCTACAGACCTGGACATACTGCTCATATGCTTGAACAAGCATTCAAGGTCACACTTTATAGGTAATGAACACACATGCAGACAGGAATATCTAAGCAGGTAACTGATTTCATCCATTGTCTAGGTTCAGCCCTCACACAGTTTTACAGTAAAAAAGGTCAGTCTGTTAGAGATGTACTGAGTTGTTTCCCTTGAAAATGAGATACATGCATTTGTAAGCCATGTGAGAAATCAATATTTCAGTATAGCTTTAGGATTATGCTTTCTTCTTATTTCAGTGACAGACCAGTTTCATTTCAAGCTGAGTGCACAACACAGTGTAACTTTTTGTTATAATCTCCTGCTCTAATTCAGACATGATCCATCTAGTGTCTCTTCCTAGGTAAACTTAAATGTCTAGGCCATGCATTCTGCCTTATTACACAACATACAGGACATTCTTGTAATCTACAATACACCTGTACATACGTTTTGACTATGTTGTTGTTCTAAAATTAATTTTTACCTCTGTCCACCTTTCCTACTTCCCTTTATACTTCAGCATTTCCAACATATCTTAGCCCTTTATGTTTAAAGTATTTATCACCCCTGGTCATAAAGATGTATCCGAATGTTGTTCAACAAGGCAGGATTAGTGCACCAGCATCATACAGGTTGTATTACTTCTCTTAGCAGTGTTAAGAAATTAATCTGTAACCATTAATAACAACGTAAGTTTTAGACTTTTCACATGACATTTTGACGCGCACTTCATCTCTTCTTTTGAGTGCTAAAAAACATATGAAGCAAGATAAATGAGGATGCTGGATTTTATCAGCAGCTTCATATCTGTAAGTTAGGAAATGAGGTCACAATCATATATATGAGTGGTCTTATGGCTTTTGTACATTGGAATGGATATACCAGAAGCATGTGCATTCCCAAAATGCTTACGTACAATACTAAGTGACATCTTTGTCTGAGAATATGAAAAAGAAAGAAATAGAAGGCTATTGACTGTCATTCTATTGCTGACATTACAATTTTATATTATAGTGCAATGGTATGGAACCTAACATTTGTCATGACAGTGTGGATTTTAATTGTTTTTTTTCCAGTTAAAACACTTTCTAACGGAAATTTGATGCCTGCTGTAGGAGACTGGCTCTGTCATAGACATAATCTGATTTGGAGGGTCAGAGAATGACTGAGATAAATAATTACAGTGTACAGTCCACAAGTCATGGCCAACAAAATCCACTTAATTCCAGACTCTGTTACTTTAGTTGTGGCCCTCACCCAACCCCCACAATATACACAAAGCAAAGCACCCCATTCTTATATTGTACTGAGATATATACCATCCAGTTGTTCTCATGATATTTCTAGAAATAAAAGAAAATGGGGAAACAGTTATGTCTCTGTACAGCAGTCATCAGTTTTCTGCTAAAAAGTGTTTTGAGTGTTGGAAAAAAAGTAAAACTTGGAACTTCTGGTCCAGCTGTCATTGGCATCATAGAAGAAGAAGTACATGGTCTGAAGATGGAATTATTTAACCACAACAAATTCCTGTTGATGGATTTTAAAATGAACTAATTGAGTTAGCAGGAAATCAAAATAGGGGAAGTTACCTCCACAAAGAGACCAGTGACCAGTGAAGTCCTCCAGGGTTCTGTGCTGGAACTTCTCCTATCTGGCATCTACTTTTCTGAAGTAAAAGCCAGTACTAAAAGACTCGGGCTGACTACGTTTGCAGATGACTGCAAGCTAGGAGGAATGATTGAATCCTCAAATGACAGGCATCCTGTAAGAAGGTTTCTCCCAAATAAATAACTGGTGCCAAAATCATGGACTGAAACTAAATGCAAAAAAATGCATTACTGTATCCTTTGGGATGTCATTTACTTCAGGTAACTACCACGTTGACAATATGCCTCTAAGAGTTGACCCAGTTGTTTGGGATTTGGGAACTTGTACGTTGATGGTGACCTAACTTTTGACCAACATGTGTCTATTGTTGTTAAGAAAGTCCTTCTATATTGCACAGCTTATAAACAAAGGGATTCTGTCTAGATATAGGGATGCCATTGATTCCCTTTATGCAGTCCAAATTAGGCCAATCATTGAATATAAAATGCCCCCTTTGGCATGTCTGTCTAGCATACCTCACAACTGTCCACGTTTGCAGAATGTCTAGATTTTTGCCTCATATTTTTGGTTTGTTTTTCCATAAAATTGCTATCTTCTGACAAATCATTGGCAAATCATTGAGGATTGAAGTCTGAAAATAATGAATGACATTTGAGTTTCAGACTTTATACCATTCAGAAAATTCATGCTAATGCAACACATGTTGTTTATCAACTTTCTAAGTTGTAAAAGCAAAATTTAAAAATTGCCCATATTTTTGGGCCTTTGTCCCCCACCCATTATTTATGTTTTTTCCAGATTTCTTGCTCTAACAGATTTAGCGATATGCTGTCCAGACATATACAACTGGAATGTCCACAGAGATAACTTACTAAAAGGATGTAACACTTAAGCAACATGTCCTACATGGACTGACTCAAAGCCCTGTCCCTATACTTGGTATCCTACAGACTGCTAAGAGGTGACCTGTGTCTGGCATATAAGGCAACCTCTGACACAATGCTAATGGATTTATTGCATATCAGCAAGTCAAATGTCATCAGCAATACTTGGTCTAATGATTTAAACCTCTTCTGCAATATCAACAGAAGAGTTTGGAGGAACAGTTATATCTCACAGAGGACACTGCCAGTCTGAGCAGTCTCCCCATCCAAATAAAACAAAGTTGATCCCTGTCCATATTCAAGCATAACTTGGTTATATGGACGGGATACAGAAAACTTACTGTAAACCAAAAAGTATGCCCTACGGAAAATGATGTATGGCTCAATAAGAAAGTCCAAATGTACAAAAAGCCAGTGCAACAGTTAGCATCCAAAAATCCTGTATTTATTGTGGTATCATAATAACACAAGGCAAACAGACCAGTTTTGCTAGCAAGCCTTCATCAGTGTGATACAGAAAACTTACCCCAGGACTGTCCCTGTACAACTAATGGACAGAGGCATCTCCTAAATGCCTTATCCCATGCAGGGGTCCCCTTAAATTATCTATGGTATAATCTCATTTATTCTTATTAGGGGTAATTTATAATGATCGACCATGTGATGGGTAAGGCCAGTTTCTAACCAAATGGGATAGGTTAATTCAAGCACAAAAAAGGGAAGTTGAGAAGGCTTAAAAATGTCCCACAAAGGCAGCTAGCCTGGTACTTACCTATAGACCTATGAACCTTTGAGTTCTATATGCATTGAAATAAGGGTTAACTACACAAAATAAAAGTGGAAAAACAAAGATACATTTCTCTTTTAGGTACTCTGACTGAATTTACACCATGTCTAAATGTTTTGCCCATAATGCATTTGTAATTTTGTATTTGCATAAACTTATTTAATACTCATCATTCTGTGTTTTCCGTTTTTGATCTCCATAATGTGTACATACCATTTTTGCATCTTTTTATACTTTATCTGTTTGTGACCTTTGCCTCCATGTCTGCTGACCATCAAGCTTTCTTCCAGTTAGACATGGCCAACACGCACATTCATTTCTTTATCTGAACATTTCACCCAGGATGAGAGTACGAGGTCTCCTCAGGAGGCTATCATTCAAGCAGATATGATGCTTCTTTTTCCTCTTGCCAGTCCACACATTTTTATCAGCACCACTCCTATGAGGGATGGTGGCAGTGTGTAGCTAGTTCCATCTCCTCCTTCCAGGATGAGCACACCTGTCCTCCTCTACAAGAATCCAAGGTGATAATCAATTTCAGGTCATCTGGACCATAGTCATGACTTTATCCCTCTACAGATGTTTGTGTTTTTAGGCTATTATTATTATAATTGCACATATCTAGAATATGGCTTATTCACTTAAAAGAACTCTCAGATTATGTGTACTAGGCTGGTATGTCCCTAGCCCTAAGCAGCATTCTATCTTTACCTAGGATGATGCCACAGTGCAGACAAAAAAATGATTGACTTCAACAATTGGCTTAGCTTCTGGTGTCACTCCAAAGGGATCCAGTATCTGTCAGCCTGGGAAGATATGGTCGACAGACCTCAATGCTTTGCCATAGATAGCCTTCATCCGTCTCATAAAGGCTTTAGGATATTGGCAAAGACACTTGCATCCTCCATAGAGCTTTTTTAGGCTATGTCAAAACAACAAAACTTCTGATGTAAAAAAATATTCTAGAGACAAACTCAAGGTCACACTGCTTAATGCTAGAAGCCTAGACAGTATGTTGCACTCCCTGGAAGCACTTCTCATCTTGGAAGATGCTGATGCCTGTGCAGTCACTCAGACTAGGTTCAAGGTCGCAGAGGGTAATCTGGCTGTGCAGGGATACAATGCCTTCCACACATTCAAACCTCAATATGAGAGTGAAAGATCAAAGGTGGATATGTATCCATTTTCATTAAATCCAAATACACTTTGCTACTGGTGAAATAGTACAACTCTCTTGAGCTACTCCAGGTCCAAATAACCACAGGAAAAATACCCTACCACATCATATCTAGCTACAGGTCCCCCACCATGAACCAGCAGAAACATACCGCCTACCTGGACTTGCTTGAAACTCATAGTATACAGCCAAACACCTTGATCATGGGAAACTTCAACTACTCATTCATCAATTGGGTGACGTACATGAGCACAAACATAATTCAGCTGAGGTTCCTGGACTTTGTTAACTCAAATGCACTGGAATAGCTAGTCTGCATCCCCACAAGGGGCTCAAATGTCCTAGACCTAGTACTCACCAACATGGGGGTTTATTGTACTACCCCCAGTGTGCTGTCCTCCCTAGTTAAGTCAGACCATAATTCTGATTTGTTTGACGTAAAGTTCAGACCTGACACCACACACAGGAGCAAAAAAATAAATAAACTATTGCCTCCTAAGCGATGGTATAAATGGTTTCAAAGCCCCTCCTACAACAGGCAACAATGACTCCTATGTGGAGAAGTACATAGATGCCCTATACAGCCACTTAAGCAAATGTATTGACTTGGCTGTACCTGACTGGACTAAAACCAGGTTCTCTTGTAAAAACAAGCCACCCTGGTGGACTGCAAGTGTAAATAAGTTATTTAACAAAAGAAACTGATATCTAAGAACAAGAAGGAACATACTCAGCAAAGAAAGACTACCTTACACAGCCTAAACAAGCAAATCAGAAGCCTTGTAACATCCCCTAAAGCAAGCTATGAAACTAGACTGGCATCTCTAGCTAAAGACAATCATAAGGCATCCCTTAGCTACACCCGAAACCTCAAAGGGAATACCCAGCTGTGTGCTGAACTTATAGTGGACGGCACCACTCACACAGAACCTGAATAAATTGCCAACCTGCTAGCTGCAGAAAAGATACATGGAGGAGTTCTCAGATTATGTGGCCCAGGCAGGTATGACCCTAGCCCTGAGCAGTATCCTACCATCGCCCAGAATGATACCGCAGTACAAGCAGAAAATGATTGACTTCAACAATTGGTTAAGTTTCTGGTGTCATTCTAAGGGGATCCTGTATCTGTCTGCTTGGGTTGACATGATTGACAGACCTCGATGCTTTGCCAGAGATGGCCTGCATCTGTCACCCCTGGGTTTCCGAATACTGGCTAAGGCTCTTGTCACCCCTATAGTGTTTTTTAGGCGCTGTTCCAAAGATCAAATTACCACTGTAACAGCTATAAATAAATGCATTCTGAGGGTTATGCTGCTCAACACTAGAAGTCTGAATCTCAAGATGCACTTGCTCAAAGCACTCCTCAAAATGGAGAACATCGACATTTGTGCTATAACGGTGACCTGGTTTAAAGCAGCAGAAAGCACCCCATATGCTGCCAGGCTATAACTCATTCTACACTTTTCGGCCCCAGAACATGGACTGAAGCTCCAAAGGCGGTGGTGTCTCCATATTCATAAAGGATGCGCACACCTCCAGACTAGTAGCCCAACATAATGCACCTGAGATACTTCAGGTACAACTAACATTGGGTAAGACAGCGATTCAGGTCATAGCCTGCTATAGGTCCCTAACCATGTCCCAAGACTCTCACTCCATGTTCCTAAGCACCCTGGAAACTATTAGGGTCCAACCCACCACTCTCATACTAGGTGACTTCAACTACCCTTCCATCAACTGGGAAAACTACTCATGCACCAATACACTGGCCCAACGCTTCCTGGAATTCATCAATTCCAATGCCCTGGACCAGCTCATTCTTATCCCCACTAGAGAAGCAACATCCTTGACCTGGTTAATACTAACATGGGCAACTGTTGATCTACATCAATAGTCAATTCCTCCCTGGTTAGATCTGACCACAAACTAATCACCATGGAAATCCACATCTCACCCACACACCCCCGCAAAGGTGACCACCATGAGCTTCCCCCAAACAGAGGTGGCTAACTTCACGGCACCCATGTCAATGGAAAATAGATGCATGACTGCTGAATCATACACCAATGCACTACAAACATGTACATACATGCATGGAACTAGCCATACCTAGCAGAACCAAGACACTCTCCTCCAAAAATACGAAGTCAATCTGGTGGTCCCCTGCCATTAATAAACTCTACAACAAAAGGAAGAAACTGTTGCAGAAAAAGGTGAAGTCCCATGACTGGAAAAACTCCCTTATTAGCTTCAACAAAAAATTGAAATCCCTCATCAAAACCTCTAAAGCCAGCTATGAAGGCAAAATTGTGGCAGACACTAAAAACAACCACAAAGCCTTCTATAGTTATAACAAGAATTTTCATGGCAATACCCAGGTTTGCTCTGAGTTACTACACAATGGTACCTCCTATACTGAGCCAACAGATATTGCCAACATACTGGTCGACAGATGCAGTGCCAACTTTACCCCTCTCTCTCCCCTAAAGGACCAATCACAATACCAGAAGAATGACAGGCACCCAGAATTACTGCAGCACAGTTTAAACCTGCATTGTCCAAGGCCAACAATACAGCTTCCATGGGATCCAACAATATCCCTGGATGTGTTCTACATGAATCACAAAGTGAACTGGCAGCACATCTGTGTGCCCTGTTCAATCGCAGCCTCACCTCAGGCTTTGTCCCTACTGAATGGTGCACTGCTACAGTCATCCCTCTCCATAAAGGGTGAGTGACTACAGACCCTGGGAATTGTTGCCCCATTAGCCTGGTGAGTCTGATATGTAAGGCTATGGAGCACATCATCATGGACCTAATTAACAAGGACATAGGAAATCTCCAAACTCTAAATCCAACTAAACTTGGTTTTGTGAAAGGTAGGTCATGCCTGCTCAACCTGGTTGACTGGTTTGAGTCAGTCTCCAGAGATATGGATGAGGGCAAAGCAGTTCATACAACCTACCTTGATCTGGCCATAGCCTTTGATACCATTCCTCACTCAGGAATTATTAATAAACTCACCAAACTAGGCATCAACCCCTATATCACTAGGTGGGTTGCAAATTGGCTCACAGATAGAACCCACAGTGTGAAAGTAGCAGACTCCAAGTTAGACTGCTGACCAGTCATGAGTGGAGTCCCACAGGGATCAGTCCTGGGTCCTCTCCTGTTTGGCAAATACTTCTCAGAAGTCCAGGCCTACACAGAGGGACTCTAGCTGACCATGTTCACAGATGACTGCAAGCTGGGAGCTATTATTGACTCCCCAAGTGATGTAGACATCCTACAGAAAGGCCTCACTGAGACCAATGACTAGTGTTGAAACCATGGCCTTACGCTTAATGCCAAAAAGTGCATCATCATCCCCTTAGGGAAGAACTCAGTTCCCACTAATTACCACATCGATGGGAGTCCACTGAACACTGAAGGTGTTATAAGAGATATGGGGACACAGGTTGACAGCAACCTCTCCTTCGACCACCACATTGCCACTGTGGTCAGAAAGTCCTTCTATGTGGCACATCTCATTACCAAGGATTTTGCATCCAGGAAGAAAGAGGTCATCATCTCTCTCTACTCTTCTCTCATTAGGCCAATCATCGAGTACAATGCCCCATGTACCTCACTAGACACATGCAACACCTGGAAAGGCCACAAACGTACCTCACAAAGAGGATACTAGGCCTTAAATACATGTCCTACAAGGACTCAAAAAAACTCCAGCTATTGTCTGTCTCATATCATCTACTAAGAGGCGATCTCTGCTTGACTTACAAAGCCATGTCTGACCCAGCTCTGTTAGAAATGCTACATCTAAAGAAATCCCTCCACACCACATGCTCCAGAGACCTCAACTTCAACCTCATTACCACAATCAACAGAACATGCTGGAGGGAGAGGTTCCTCGCCCAGAGACTGCCCATTCTCTGGAATAGACTTTCCATACATGTCAAGCAGAGCACCTCACTGGCCCTGTTCAAGAGAAATCTTGATGAGTGGATGGGAAAAAGAAAGTTCACCTCATGTATCCCTGCAGTGGCTCTACTTGATAGAGGCACTGGGAACTAATGTCGGCTAGGCTTGTAAAGGCTCCAGGGCCATTAGCCTAGTACACACCTATGAACCTACGAACCTTTGACAGATATGGTGATAACTTCAACTTCCTGTCCTCACCAGCCATACCCCATAGCATTCTCGATACCTGTCCTCTACCAATTATCTCAAAAGCACAGGTCATTCAAGTGCTCTCCAAGGCCAAAGGTACAGTCTCTTTGGGGCCAGATAACATCCCAGGCTGCATACTAAACAATCTAAGACAAGACCTAGTGGAACCACTGAGATGTCTGTTTACCACAATCTAAGTATTGGTTTTGCACCAGCAGAGTGGAGAGCAGCAACAGTAGTCCCCTTGCACAGAGGGGGCCCCTCAACTGACCCTGGGAACTATAGCTCCATTAATGTCTGGCCTGCAGACCAGTCTCTGACCTGGTCCTAATGGAAATGCTGCACATCCACAAATCAAATGGTACAACAGTGACTTGCTTCAGGGATCACAGCCTAGCCTGTGACATTAATAGAACTTGTGGGAGAGACAGATATGTCTCCCAGACATTGCTGCTCCTCTGGAATAATCTCCCATTTCATGTGAAAAAGAGTTCCTCAATGACCCTATTTAAGTGCAACCTCGACAATTAGATGGGAAACTGCAAATTCACTCTGGGGGTGGCACTAGGGCCCTCATGGACAGCAGCACTCTGTGCTGATCATAGTATCGCTCTGCAAACAATGGCCATCTAACTATGGTCAGCTAGAGTATGCAGGATATTTTTACATGGCTAGGTTTATAAAGGCCCTAAGGCCATTAGCATTGTAAGCTCCTATGAAACTTTGAATCTATGAACCTATTAAGTAAACCTGTTTGTATGCCTAAGCTGGGAGCTTTTCTGACAAATAGGTATTACCTAGTAGGTTTAACTCAGTAAACAAATTATAAATACATGAATAAATAAAGACATTAATTGATGAATAAATATGCTTCTAAATATGAATAAATATTCAGAGCCAATCCAGTAACAAACATTATGGGAGCATGATTGCTCAGTTCTTAAGGTCTTTGCCTTGCAGTGTCCAAGGCAGGGGTTCAACACTGATCTACAGTTGTTACCTAAGTGGGTTTTTTTTCCAGGCACTCCAGTTTCCTCCCAAAACATGCTGGTTGATTGGTTTATCTGAATTATCAATGTAGGTTATATTTGCGCTTACTCTTGTGTTGCAGGTCATGGCTGAGAATAGTCCTGATGACCTGTTCACTTCCCTAATTAACAAATGAAATAAAATAAAAAATCGCTTTCACCTAAACATCAGTATGAGACAAAGAGACAATTCTTCATTGTGAAGAGTGAAAAATGTAAGAGACTACTCACTTGTAGTCCAGTTAGCTGTAAAGGAACCATGAAGAGCAAGACAAAAGGTCAACAAGTATGCAGAAACAGCAGCTTTAAAATGAAAATCCATAAAAGAAAGACTTTGCAGAAGAATTTGTATCTGAACTGCTTGAGTGAAAGTCGATTTAAATAATGCAGACATGCACAGTACTTTGGCTTAAAATGTTTCAATTAAGAAAAAATAATGATAAAGGAAGACAATTACTTTTTTCAATTTTATCTTATTTAGTTCCTTGTTTTTCATGTATTAATAGTGTTCCTTATAGTTAACTATCTGTGCTTCAGAAAGTGTGATTTATACCATATCCCATTCCAATTACTTTTATTATAAAGAAAAAACTGAAAGAAAATTTCCTTCAAGGTTACGGAACATGCTAGGGATATTAAGTATAATAACCCTAATAACCACAGTTTTAGAACATGTGCGTGATTCTTTAAAGTATGATTTAAATTTGAAACATATTTTAGCATGAAAAGAAAGTATACTTATGTTAAAATTTAACCTATTGGCTCTTTGTGCTCTGAATTCAGAATGTAGCTGGAATGTGTTTTTGAAGTAATTGCATCTAATTGTGCTTTATTCTATTTTATCCTTAATATACGTCTTTTTATATTGGTTTTGATATCTTTTAATCTACCCAAATACACTAGAGGTAATTAAATTATCTGACTGCATTTTGTTGTTTATTTAAAATTATTTTATTTTGTTTAGTTGTTTATTTTGGTATAAAATGCTAAACATTCAATTTTTGATCGGATATGGTATAACACACACATCCATTTTTCTAGCTTATTTCTGAAGAAGTTTCCTTGTTTTCCCACCTGTACAATTGTTTATTAATCTGCATGTGGTTGCCATTACTATTGTATCTATCTAGCCATGACTTCTTTTTACTTTGTAATTATTTTAGTTCCTCTCCAGCATTTGAACTGGCCTTTTTGTTTCCGTACATTGACTGACACTCTGTATTTTATATCAAATAATGGAGGGTTTTCCTTTTTCAAGGAAATTCTGCCTTTACTGAAATTCTGTAACATTCTGGTGGTACAGAATGAGTGCCACAAGCTAGTGGGCTGTTATTCACACCTTGATTTTTTTCCTTGCTTGACTCTACTATTTAAAACTTTAATATGATAAATTACCTGCAGAATATCTTAGAATTGCAGCCGATGCTATCTCCATCCCTATATTTATCCCCATTAACCGTTCTACTACTGAACAACTAGTTCCAGCAATTTGGAAAATTTCATATATTATCCCTTTACACAATGGTGGCAAGTCAGTAGAATTATCCAGTTATTGGTCAATTGCTATACTGTCAACCATATCCAAGATACTAGAAAGATGCATACACAAACAAATTATGGACTTCCTACTTGCTAACAAATTACTATCCAATACCCAACATGGGTTCTGACACTTCCACAGCATCAACTCTGCCCTTATGACCATCACTGACATAGTAGACCACCAGAGAAATAATGGCAAATTTGTCTGTGCTGTTTTTCTTGACCTTTTGATATGGTCTCTCATAAAAAGCACTTAAACGTACTTACTGAACTCAGCTTAAGCCATTTTACTCTGTCCTGGTTCAAAGACTCTCTAGCAGGCCATCAGCAAGCAGTTCAATGGCAACCAACCCTTTCTTCTCAACTACCCATCAGCTTAGGAGTTCCCCAAGGTTTTTCCTTGGCCCTCTCCTGTTTACTCTCTTTACTAACAATCTCCATGCATCAACCCTTCATGCATCAGTACACCAATGATTCTAAAGTGATAGCTGCAGCTTCTTCTCTACACCATCAACATTCAGTAACTCAACAATCTTTCAATGTAGTAGAAGCTTGACTAACTAATTCTCAACTTATTTTGAACCCCAAACACAACAAAGCTTATGCTTTTGTATCCCACTAGAAACACAACCCTTCCCCTAAATAACCCTATCATCTCTCCCGTACAACACACAAAACTTTTAGGTGTAGAAATTGGCAGTATTTTGACATTTCAGATCCATATTGCCCAAACTATTAAGAAAGTACAAAATACTAGGTACAATTTATAGAAATAAAAAATATTTCACCAATAACACAAAAAACACTATAGTTAGAACACATCTTATTTCAACTCTTCTCTATGCATCGCCAATTCTCACAAACATTAGGAAATCAAATTTAGACAAATTAGTATCCTTCTATAATAAAATTGCACAATTTACAACTGATGGCAGCTCTGGGACGCATCAATGCACTGACCTCAAGTAATTGAATTGGCTTGAACTCCCTCAACTAATAACTTATCACCAACTGTGCTTGGTACATAAGATCCTGGATCAACCTTTAAAAACAGCAGCACTTCAAAACTTATTAACTCATTACTCTAACAAACATGTACTTCACTTGAGTAGCAAATCCCAGTTAAATGTTACCAAAACTAATAATAAATCATGCAACTCCCTTTTCTCGAACGACACAGCTAAAATCTGGAATAGCTTACCATCAGAAATAACATCTATTAACAAATTATCTTGTTTCAAAATAACTCCTAAGTCTCACTTGACCAATACATGGCTATGCCCCTGTACAAATCCTGGATAAGAAAAGAATTACAATGTATTGTCATATTTACTCTAAACACTCTTTCTCTAGGTAATATTAGTTCTTCACACAAGTAATATCACATCACACATTTCTACATACTTATAGCCATTCTTATTACAGTCTAAAGTGTCTATTCAAGGATTATAGTAAAATTATTCTCCTTAAGCTGCAACTATGTTTCAATATCTCTACTCTGCTGCATCTCTTCATAGGTTCATAGATTAGTACTAAGCTAACTGCCCTTGCGAACCATTTAAGCCTAGCCAGTTATCCCTTGTGAGACTCAAACCCTGCACCTTGTGTTTGTAAGGCAAACACCTTAACCATTCATACTACAGGCTTCAGTCAATCTAGTATATCTATGGAAATGGCTCATTCACTGATTGTTATTAATAATACCTGGTTTACATTCTATAAGTCACTCATTTTCTAGATAGATTTCTTCACTTTGTTTTTTTAAAGAATAATTCTCGCTTTTCCTGTATGAGACTATGAAAAAATGTCATTAATGAGAATACTTAAATGAATGCATTTTTATCCAGTGTTATATATTTAACACAAATGCCAAGACATGCATATGTAAACCTTGTATTTGCAATTATAATCACTGTTACATGTTAAATGTGGAGCTTTTCTCTCCAGGCCTCCACTGAAAAAGTATATTTATCCAGTTGGACTTTCCCGGTAATTAAATGTAAAATAGTAAATAAAATACATTTGGTTTTGGGGCTATCCTTTTGTTTCAATGGTTTGGTCTTGGGTGGTCCCTTAGACTAGTATGGTTTTGGGCTGTAATTTACCCCTCAACCATGAAATTTGGATCTTAGCAAGCTATCCTCTAAACAGATGCTTCTGCCAAACAAAATCTTCGTTGTAGTTGTAGGCATTCATGATAACTAGATTACATCTAGCAACCAAAAGGAAATCATCCCAACTGAACAAAGTAGAGGGATGGGAAAGGTTTATAAATACATAGTCTCATAAGTGTAAATGTAGATTACCTCTTCCCCCTCAAGGCTCTACTCAAGCAGTTGGTAAGGAAATGTTTTGTCTATGGTCTCAAGCTGTCAGTATGCTGTCCTAAGTACATCAGCAGGCTGAGTCCTAAAGATAGCAGTAGGTCAGTGCTAGCATTACCTGTAAAATATGCAGTAGAAGTAGTAGTATTAGAGTAATGTTTACATAGAAGGGCTTTATCTAATTGGCTCACCCATAACATTTTAAAGGACTCATCCAAGAAATATTTGCCACCCTTGCTGTAACTTGGTTGATGTCAATGACAAGGCACTAATAAATTCTTAACTCATTTTTAGGTGTGAGCTACCCTCAGTAGGATGGTTGTTTTTGTTATTTATTTCTATCAGGTTAGAGGTTATAATGCTTTAATATTTTATGGTTATAGCTTTAAGATATCTCTTTCACAATACTTCTTAACATCATATGCTGAAGATACCAGCTTAAATGTTTTTTTGTCAACTGCAATATATCAAGGATCTTGCCTTAACCCATGTTAGGCAATGTACTTTATCCTAAGAGAGCAATAATCATCGTGATATGTATCTAAAAATTTTTAGCAATTAGTTATGTCTCAATATGTTCAGATTTATTATGTTTTTAAGATAATATGCTGTGTTATGGCTTCACAATATAAAAAAAATGACAATAGTCACCAATCACTGTGATGTTTGAAAATAAATATTTATGTCACTCTTTTCTAAATCTTACTGTAACAGATTTATGATTTACATTTATGTCCTATAAAACTTTCAGCAATAAACTAAAAATATGTGACTGACTCTGCAATGTGTGTTTTCAGTGGCAGTAGAAGTTATGAGAACTTGCAACCTTTTTCTATATAATGTATAAAAATGTATGCAAAATTTGTTAGTGCATCTACTGGGAAATACAGTAGTTATATATAAGGTGATATTTATAGCAGACGTGAAACAGAAACTGTAGCTATTCTTCTCTGAGATTACATTATCTATGACTATTTGTAGACCAGGAAGCTAACAGCTGTAAAGTGCAATTACAAAATTCTGCAAGGAGACAACTAGCCAAGAGCAGAAAAACAAGTTCATTAGCAAGTAAATGTGGAACTCTGCTTAACTGCTTATATGGTTTCTGTACAGAAAAAAATGGGCCAAATAGGTGAATGAACAGCAACAGTAAGGAGTCAAGGGAAGAGTTTCCCTGTGGTTTGTGACGCACAGACCTGCGAGCTTGTTTCTACACATCGATCTTCTAGAATAGCAGCAAGTATAGCTTAGACTCAAACATTGTTTTAATTAAGAGATAGCACAAATAAGGTTTAGCTATAGACAGGTGTTTTCTTTCTTGCAGTCTATTTCCTCAATGTGATTACTTTATGTTTTTGTTTTCTCTGAGCATGTTTATATTTCTCTGCATATTCAGCTGTTGCCTATACTACTTAACTCATTCTTTCTTCAATAAATTACTTTTATTTCTTCGCTTTTAAAATGTATGTGGTTGATTGTCAGTTTATTTATGTATTAATTTATAAAAGCTTATTAATGCTAAATGATGACAAGATGCTGACACACATCTCTGATTGGCTCTGCTGCACACTGTCATTTGTGTTTATAACTATTTTGATTATTAACAAGTGTGGAAGAGTACAATTAGAGTTGAGTTCCCCAATTAGGTAATCTGAAGTGGTGGCAGTTTACTACCTTAGGTCTAGGCCAGAAGGCTATAGCATTGGAGAATATTATCAACCTTCCCTGGAAATTAATGTGCATGTGTGTGTGTCTGTGTCTGTTTTAATAAAAGAGTTTAAGTACTACTGTGGGCAAGTGATCACTGGAAAGCACTGAAACATGGAGAGAGAAAGAGACAGAGAAAGAGACAGAGAGAGAGAGAGTAGTAGTCTTAATGAAAACAGTTCTAGGGATTTAGGTCAAGGACTCTGCGTAGAGTGGTGTGGTGGGGTTGGTGTGAAACATATTCTTTGGTTGGGATGACTAGAGCAATAATGTATTTTTCCAGCAAAGCTGCACTTAGTGAGTTGTTTGATGGCTCATATTTGTGTGTCTTTTTAGTACTTTAATCTGTTTAAGCAGTGGTGTGACTTGAGAGGCCATACTTACGGTGGGCATCAGATTGTATATTTAGTTTAATTTATCTGAGAGGAGTGGAATAGATCAAATGACTGTAAACCCTGTCCAATGTCATTCATGTCACAATCACCATAATAAACTTTAATTAATTGCATGTATAAATGTGACAGGTTTATGCAGACAATTTTCTCAAATTTGCAAAGTGAATGAAATGTATGCCCATGTTAACCTTATTCTTATAATGTTGGCAAGGCACTGGCTTATTTTTAAGATTCCTGCCTCACAGCTGCAGGGTCTGTTCTGCAGTTGTGAACTTAGTGTGGGTTTTGCATGCTTTCCATATGATTTTGTAGGTCTCCTGTAACCCCCACACATCTCAAAGATCTCAAAGAGTTGCTGTTTTCCCTTCAGTTGTAAAATATCAACATATACACTATATATGAAAAGCAGAAAACTCAAAAAAGATAATCATAAATGGCAGAACATGAACAAGAGAATCATAAAACACTGAATGATTCATAAAATACTGAATGACTCATAAAAGTGAATCACAAAACAATGAATAATTCTCTCCTACTAAAAAAAGCCCTAGATCAGTAAACCATATCTACAAAACTGAGATCAAGTGCCATCTTGGTAGTGATATTTTTATGGAAAGAGTTTTTAGTAACGTAACATGCAAGGTTAGGTTTAGGGTTAGGGTTTGGGTTAGCACATATGATTAAGATGTGACCACCACAAAAGCGAGACACTCCAAAGAGTCAACCATGTCAGCCAATTTGTCACTTGAATGTCAGTTCAGTACTATTACACAAAAAATTACCATTAGCTCTTGTGAGTGTTTGCTAACAAATGATAGTGACTATAGTCATAATGTGGTAGGTCAACCAAACAGTACATAGTTATAATCACACCATGAACACTCACCCTAAAGAGGTTAATCTGTTAGCAACTGGTACCTCAAATTACCCGTTAGTGACAAATCAAAATTCAGTGTCCATCTACAAATCGCTATAAACAAATGCATTTTAATCCTGTCCATAAAGCTCCAAATAGAGAAGCAAGACAAATTCCGGTTGTACATAAACAGACTTTTGTGTGAACAGTATATCCAATAAAGCTAACAGATCTGCATCATATACCATGGAATGAAAATATATTAATGATTTACTTAATGAATTTGAGAAAAAGTTATGCAAATGCAGATCACTTCAATGGAGTAATAGTTTCCTTCTTCAAAGTTTAAGAGTAAACTTTGGCCCAAAAGCACTAAGAGTTTATAAATTCCCTCATGAGAAAATAGTGAATTATTCATTCTATAATGAAACTACAGAATTATTCAATGAATCTGGCTATCGACTTTTATGGATTCTCATCAGGCAGAACAATTACTTATTTATTCAAAGAACTGGAAGAGCTGAACAAAATTATCACTGAACATCAAAAATTCAGCAATCAGCATTCAAAATATAACATAATTCTAAGGGTTGACATAATGGAAATATAAAAGTGTAACATTTGAAAAGGATCTTTTAGATTACAAAAAGGGACATCATTTTTATTTCCTGTGTTAGTGTCATCAAAAACATCAAAAATGTTTTCATCTAATTAGGTGGCATCTTCTCCATCAGGTAGTTGGGACAACTATTTAGGACCTGAAACCCCCTACAACTAGAACATTCAGAAAGGATTGTTAACAAAGGGTGCAAAAAACAGACAACTGGGTGGATGGTAACAATATTTTTGGAGATTTCCACAGTGAACAAATTTCACAAAAATAAGCAACACAAGAAATGAAATTGACTCTTGAACTACATTCTTTACAATTTGTTACATTAAAATACATGAACATTTCAACAGACATAACTACACTACCATTAGTTTACCAAATGATAACAAAATGGTGAATTCTCTAACAACATCAGAGACAAATGGGACTTCCAATATGGTTGCACACTGATCAACAACTTAGCTTCAGCTCTTCTGATGTGAAAACAGAAACTGAGAAACAGCAGCCAGTGGTATTATCAGCTTGAGTAAAATACATTTACTGGATAGTAAGTACACTGGAGAGATGCCTGAAAAGAATTAAAGAGAGCCTGAAAGAAAAGCAATTGGAAAAGGTATAGAAAAAATACTGACTGGGAAGAATACTGCAACTTTGGTACAGGATATGGCATCCAGTAATCTAGATTTAAAAATAAATCAAATGAGCTCAAAGCTGTTTTAAATAAACAAAACACTGAAGGAGTATATCTAAAAGGCTGGAAAAATGGAAGAAGCTTTAAACAGATATTCAGAAATGCATAATAGTATCATTTAGAAGGTCATCCACCCCTGGTAACTATCAAGTTGACAACACAACCCTTAGATTTGGCCCTGTAGTCAGAGACTTGGGGACACACATAGACAGTATTCTAGCCTTTGACCATCCCATGTCTATAGTAGTGAGGAAGTCATTCAATGTTGTGAAACTTATAAACAAAGGTATGGCATCTCGGTCCAAAGAAGTCATTGTTCCATTGTATTCAGCATTCATCAGACCTATCATTGAGTACAATGCCCCCTTTGATACATACCTAACTAGGTATATCCAACAAATGGAGCATCCATGAGGTTCCCCCATTAAAAGAATACAGGGCGTAAGTAAAATGTCCTGTATCAACCACCTCAAGGCCCTATCCCTGTATTCTGTCTCCTACAGGCTGTTGAGGAGACATATATGCCTGGCATGCAGGGCAGTGCCAGACCCCACTCTGATGGACCTCCTGCATATCAGCAAAACAAACAGCACCAGAATTACCCATTCTAAAGACTAAAACCTTGCCTCTGATATAAATAGGACCTGCTGGAGGGACAGGTATGTATCCCAGAGACTACCCCATCTCTGGAACAGGCTCCCCATCCATGTGAAGCAAAGTTTCTCCGTAAACCTAATTCAAGTGTAACTTGGAAAACTGTATGGGGAACAGGAAATTCATCCCTGGCTTGGCACCTATGTCTCTAATGGACACAGGCAACCTGTAAATGGTTCATCTCCCAGGCTCCTGCTTGTAAATATTTCATCTCCCAATCCCCTTATCAAGGGTACCAGAACTTGTCAGAGATTTGGGATGCATGGCCAGGCTAAGAAAGGCCCTTGTGGTCATTAGCCTAGGAAACATCTATGAACCTATGAAGATGAGCTGATAAAACTGTAAAAATCAGAGTCTGAAATGAAGAAAATGTTATCCTGTGTATGAGGCTGCTCAAGAAGAGATGCTTAAAAAATGGTAGGACAGAGCATGTAGCAGGTTACGACTGGTGCCATATTATGTAATGTTTAATTGATTACTCATTCTCATTGGTTGGATTTTTTAAAGTGTATTTAACTAATTAAAGATTTGGTATCTGTTTCTTGGTCTGAAGAAGTGGGCGGTTAACCCGTGAAAGTGCTTTCCACATTAATAAACATCATATATAGTTACTCTGGCCATGTTTTGGTTCACTTTTTTATTTGTGTTTTAATTGGAGGATTTTATTTACAAGGGGAAGAGGGCATGAGTCAAATGGGATAAGTTGATCCTCCCAATAAAACAAGGAGGTTTAGTTTTATTTGATTTTAAGATGTATTTTAATACATAACACAAGCAGAAAGCTAAAATTCAAAGTGGAAAGGGATGATGATGAAGCAGGGAAGAATTTCAAGAAATAAGAAGAGAATGAGATTTTGAACACCGATCCTTAAGGAGAATAGTAGTAGTCATGCAGAATATTATATTCATAAAGTAGTAGAAAGTATTCTAAGAATGAACTCAACATGGGAATGGACAAAGGAGATTCAGTTGATAGGGATGACCGCAATTAGGGATACAGACAATAGAAAAGAGGGGGATGTAATTTACTGGAGGAAGCTGGCAAATGAAGCAAGAAACTGGGAAGAAATAATTAGACGGGGAAAGGTAATAGTGTGGAATGAGACCAAAATAACATTTGGATTGTAGGCTAGTGATTGCCTTTCCTTTCAGGGACTGATATCAGAGTATAGACAAAGAGAAAGGAATAGGGGAACCTTAAGTAAAAGGCCTGCACTGGTTGAATTTTTAATAGAATCTAGTTTGGAAGCTGCTGTTAAAAAAGGGATAATTAGTAGGACATATAAAATATTGTATGCTAACTATAGGAATCAGTCAGAAGAGGTCAGAAAAGATTGGAAAGAGAGATCAGTTATGTGATTCACAAAGTAACAATGGGAGGACATACATGTTGCTCCCAAAAGATGCAACAAAACATAGAAGATTTAGGATTTTTGCCTAGAAGTTTTTGCATAAATATTTTTATCCTCCTAGCAAACTCCAAAGAATTTGTCCTTGTGTAGATGGCAAATGTTGGAAGTGTGGTGGGAAAGAAAGAGGTAACTGGGAACATGTGTTTTGGGAGTGTAATGAATTGGCAGATATTAAAAATGTCCTACAGAGCACTCTGTCAGGAATACTGGACAAGCAAATGAGCGTAACTAAGGAAATTATTTTTTGAACTGGTGTACAGGTTCTGAATTAGCTAGACAAAGGAAGACCTAGTTAAGTTTAATTTGCCCAAAATGCAATTACTAGAAAATAGAAATAAAAATCTAAAACAACTATACCTGAAGGAGTGCATAAGAGTGCATATTGTAACAGAAATACAAGAACAGGAAGTGGGATCTTTAGAAAAGGGTGGGAGTAAATGTTAACAATACATGCAGAAAAATGTTTTATAGGTTCATAGGTGTTTACTAGACTAATGACCACAAGGGCCTTTTTAAGCCTAGCCATGCATCCCAAATCTCTGATGAGTTCTGATACCTTGATAATTGTAAGCATGGGCCTGGGAGATGAACCATTTACAGGTTACCTGTCTGTATCAGAGACATAGATGCCAAACCAGGGATGAATTTTTGGTTTCCCATCCAATTGTCCAAGTTGAATTGGATTAGGGAGTTACTCTGCTTCACATGGATGGGAAGCCTGTTCCATAGATGGGGTAGTCTCTGGGATACATACCTATCTCTCCAGCGGGTCCTATTTATATCACAGGCGAGGTTTAAGTCTTTAGAATGGGTAATTCTAGCACTGTTTGTTTTGTGGATATAAAGGAGGTCCATCAGAGTGGGGTCATACAATGCCCTGTACGCCAGGCATAGTTCTCCCCTCAAAAGCCTGTAGGAGTCAGAATACAGGGATAGGGCCTTGAGGCAGTCTGCATAGGATATATTACTTATGCCCTGTATTCGTTTAGTGAGGAACCTCTGTGGACATTCCAGTTGTTGGATATGCCTGGTTAGGTACATACCAAAGGGGGCACTGTACTCAATGATAGGTCTAATGAATGCCGAATGCAGTGGAACAATGACTTCCTTAGACTAAGATGCCATACCTTTGTTTATAAGTTGTGCAACATAGAATGATTTCCTCACCACTGTAGACACGTGATGATCAAAGGCCAGATTATGATCTATGTGTGTCCCTAAGTCCCTGACTACTGGGTCATCTCTAAGGGATGTGTTGTCACTATGATAGCTACCAAGGATGGATGACTTTCCAAAGGATACTATTATGCATTTCTTGGCATTTAGTTTTAGTCCATGACTGTGACACCAGTGGTTTGTCTGTGTTAGCCTCTCCTGGATAACATTTGTGTCAGTGTGAGATTCAATGACAGCTCCTAATTTGCAACCATCTGACAATTTAGTCAGCCAGCGACCATTGACATTGGCCTTGACTTCTGAGAAGTAAATGCAAAAAAGGAGCGGTCCAAGGACTGATCCCTGAGGGACTCCACTTGTGACTGGCTTCTTTGCAGAGGTGGACTCCCCAGTTCTAACTTCCTGGGTCCTGTCTGTGAGTCAGTTGGCTAACAACTGGGTGACATAGAGGTTGTACTTAACCTCGTGAGTTTGTCAACAATGCCTGAGTGGGGTATTGTGTCAAATGCCCTGGCCAGGTCAAGGTAGGCAGTGCGAATGATTTTGTCCTCATCCATTGCTTTGGTGACCTTCTCAAAGAAGTCAGTTTTGGAGGAGGAACGAGGTTTAAGAGAAGGCAGGAATTTTACCATCTATGTAATGTTGCTTAAACTGCATGATACATAACAATATATGTGATGTATAATGTCTGTAAATGTGAATTTGTTAATATGGCTTGATTACTTTATGTGGGAAGGGACAACTCTAAAAGTAAAAAAAAATAAATAAAAAAAACGAAACTGAGACTGAAAATGACATACATCTATAAAGCTGCAATTTAATTTCTTCAGAAAGAGTGAAGCCAGCAAAAAATGAAAGTGAAATGAGTATTTTTATTAGAAAACTAAACAAATTATTTGCTCAACAACTTGCTTTTATTCAACCCTGATCTAGTTAAAAGATGCAACATCTTCAACAGATCATTACATCAGAATATTTTAGTCTTTAAAAGAGCATGTAAAAATAACATTTAGGCAATATTAGAAATAAATTCTGCGTACAGATATTTAACCTCACACATCGGTAAATGCTGTACTTTTTGGGTTATCACGTAACAGGGAGTTGCATATCATGAAATCAGGCATGGGTGGGAATGATGCTCATGTAAACTGACCATATTTGTGTAATGGAATGTTTGCTTCATGACACACAATTTTATGAAATGTTTGTTCTATTTGATGGTAAAAGAGTGTATAATTGTGCTGATAGCATATTGTTTGAGTTACTATATAGTGATAGGCTGAATTTGAATTTACAGTATATGAGTTTTCACACGTAGTGAATCTGAAAATTCCTACTCTGTCTGGGATTCCAAAAAATACAAATCTGTCACAAGGCCTCCTTTTAGGCCAATAATTTCAAATCTTCTTAAACTGAAGTCATAGCCAGTTTGACTGATGATGTTCTGAACAGGGCAGCTAATCTAAGTAAATCACATATTAGGGATTCCTGGCGCTTGTTAGATGCTGAATACATTTTTGCTTGGTGAAACTGTTGGTTAGATAACTTAGATATCAAAGACCTATGCATAGTTCAACCACAAGAAACAAGTCTTGAAATAGTAAGCAATTTAACAAAATGCAAATTTTCACTATTTGTCTGTTTGCTGCTAGGCATTCACTGCAAATTGAATGAAAACAATATTCTGATATATGATTTGTGACAGGCTATGTTTTGGTGCCAAGTTTGAATTAATTGAGTTGGATTGGTGCCTTTTTAGTGCGTAAGTATATAATACGTGTTTTAGAACTGTTAAATAGGTCTGATGAAGCATCAAAGAGAGTTGTGAAAGCATTTACTGTTTTTATTATTTTTATATGAAGTAAAGATGTATGTTTTAACCACTTTTAGTCATTTCCGTTACTGAATAGTGTATGTTTAGCCATGCGTTGACTCCATTTGTTATTGGATTGTTTACATACACGTTTTGGAGTGGAGCATTTACTGCATTGGTTGTAGCAGTTGGTTTTGTGATTTACTGTTCTCTTTTTGTGCTACAACCAGGACAGAGCATGGCAGAAGGGGGTAAAACTGATGATTTTGAGCTGCCTTATAATAGGTTCATAGGTTCATAGTTTGGTACTAGGCTATCAGCCCTAGGGCCTATACAAGCCTAGCCATAACAATTCCATGGCTATTTCTTCCCACACTATTTACTTCCCTGGACCCCTGTCTAGCAGGGCGACTGACATGATCCCCGGGGTGAATTTCCTTTCTCCCATCCAATTGTCAAGGTTCCTTTTGAAGAGGGCCAAAGAGGCACTCTACTTGACATGTATGGGCAATCTATTCCAGAGTCTGGGAAGTCTCTGGGTCAGGAACCTATCCCTCCAGCATGTTTTGTTTATTGTGATGACAAGGTTTAGATCCCTGGAGCATGTGGCTCTGAGGGATTGGGATTTATTTAAGTGTAGCATGTCCAAAAGCTCTGGGTTTGACATGGCCTTCTAGGTTAAGCAGAGATTGCCTCTGAGAAGACAATATGCGACAGAGTATAGCTGGAGTTTTTTAAGGTGTTCAGCGTAGGGCATCTGCTTTAGGCCTGTGATTCTTTTAGTGAGGTATTTCTGCGGCCTTTCCAGTTGTTGCAGATGTCTTGAGAGGTACATACCAAATGGGGCATACATTTCTTGGCATTTAGCTTGACCCCATGGCTCTGGCACCAAGCATCTGTTTCTGTAAGGCCCTTTTGTAGAGTATCCACATCATTTGGGGATTCAATAATGGCTCCCAGTTTGCAGTTATCTGCGAACTTTGTTAGCCAGAGTCCCTTAGTGTTGGCCTGTACTTCAGAGAAGTAGATGCCAAACAAGAGCGGTCCCAGGACTGAACCCTGAGGTACTCCGCTTGTCACTTGTCTGGAGCTGGATTTGGAGTCGGCTACTTTTACAGTGTGGGTTCTATCAGTAAGCCAGTTAGCAACCCATTGGGTAACCTAGGGATTAATGCCCAGCTTAGTAAGTTTATCTATGATTCCAGAGTGGGGGATGGTGTCAAAGGCCTTGGCAAGGTCTAGATAGGCTGTGTGGACCACTTTACCCTTGTTCATGGCTCTGGAGACTGATTCAAAGAAGTCAATCAGGTTCAGGAGACAAGATCGGCCCTTCACAAACCCAAACTGGGTGGGGTCCAGTGTTTGAAGGTTGCCAATGTCTTTGTTTATAAGTTCCATGATAATATGCTCCATGGCCTTCCAGATAAGGCTCGTCAGACTGATGGGATGGTAGTTTCCGGGATCCAAGGTGGATTCCTCCCTTGTGGAGTGGGATAACTGTAGCTCTGCACCACTCAGTGGGCACGAAACCTGAGGTGAGTCTATGATTAAACATGACACTTAGGTGAGGTGCCAGTTCATATTGTAGTTCATGTAGTACACAGCCTGGGATGTTATCTGGTCCCATGGATGCTGTATTCTTAGCTTTGGAGAGTGCATTTTTTTCCTGTGTGGCCGCTATTACCGGAATTTGGCAATCTTCCAGTATTGAGATGGGCCATTTAGGGGGTGAGAGGGGGGTGAAGTTGGCACTGAATCGATCTGCCAGGATATTGGCAATATCCTTGGGATCAGTATATTTAATGCCATTCTGTTGTAGCTCAGAGCAGATCTGAGCATTGTCATTTAGATTCTTGACATAACTATAGAATGCCTTGTGGTTGTCTTTGGAATCTTTGACAATTTTATTTTCATAACTAGCTTTGGAGGATTTTATGAGGGATCTCAGTTTCTTACTGAGGCTGGTGAGGGAGTTTTTTGCATCCTGGTATTTTCCTCTTTTCTGCAACAGTTTCTTCCTTTTGTTGTAAAGTTTGTTTATGGCAGGGGACCACCAGACTGGCTTCCTTTTTTTGGATGAGAGCATCTTGGTTCTAGTTAGGATGGCATGATTAATGCATGAGTGGAAGTGCTCGTACAGTGCCTTAGTGTAGGATTCAGCAGTTGAACTTTAATGGGTGTCATGAAGTTTGTCACTTCTGACTTGAGTAGCATGAAGTTGGCTTTGGAGAAGTTTTTTATGGAGGTTTCATTACTGGGGGGTGGGGGTGGGATGTGGATGTTAAGGGTGATTAGCTTATGGTCAGACCTGACTAACGAGGGGATGACCATAGGTGTGGAGCATTGATTTCCCATGTTGGTAATGACCAGATCTAGGATATTGGAGCCCCTGTTGGAACTATGGATTAAGTTGATCCAGGGCATTGGAATTTATGAATTCCAAGAACCGTCGGGCAAAGGTGTTGGTACATGAGTACTTTTCCCAGTTAATGGCAGGGTAGTTAAAATCACCCAGTATTAGGGTGTTTGGTTCTATCTTAATATTTTCCAGTATGTTTAGAAAGGTGTAGTGAGAATCTTGGGGTATGGTGGGGGATCTGTAGCAAGCTACAATTTGGATTGCAGTCTTACCTAGTGTTAGTTGCAGCAGGAGAATTTCAGACGCATTGTATTGGGCAACTAGCCTGGTGGTGTGAATATCCTTGGTGAATATTGACACTCCTCCATCTTACTGTTTCGGTCCTGGTTTGGTGGCCGAAAATTGTGGTAAGAGTTGCAGCCTGGTTTTGCAGGGGTGCTCTCTGGAGCCTTGAACCAGGTCTCAGTTACTGCAGAGATATCGATGTTCTCCATTTTTAGGAGTGCCTCAAGAGAGTGCATTTTGAGGTTTAGACTTCTAGCATTGAGTAGCATTACCTTCAGATTTTGCATGCTTGTACCTGTTACTGTGGTGGTTTTGTCCTTTGAACTTTGCCTAAAAAAGGCACTATAGGAGTGGCAAGAGCCTTAGCCAGTAACCTGAATCCCAGGGGCGACAGGTGCAGACCATCTCTGGCAAAGCGTCGTGGTGTTTCGATCATGTCGTCCCAGGCAGACAGATACTGGATCCCCTTTGAATGACACCAGAAGCTTAGCCAATTGTTGAAGTCAATCATTTTGTCCTTATATTGTGGTATCATTCTGGGCGAAGACAGGATGCTACTCAGGGCTAGGGTCATACCTGCCTGGGCCACATGATCCGAGATCTCTTCCATGTCTCTTTTCATGTGGTCCAGGGAGGTACGTCTCAGGTCATTCAGTCCAACATGGACAATGACAGAGTCATATTTGTATTTGTTGTGGAGTGACTTGAGCGCATGCATTATGTGGTGGATCCTGGCACCCGACAGGCAGCTGACTGTAATTTTCTCCTTGTTCAACCTGGTGAGTGGGACATCAGTGTGCCAGACTATAGAGTCACCTATGACTAAAGTGTTAGGTACGTTGTCTTGCCTTAGGGGTTGTTGCTGGGTGGCACACTGGTGTTGTGAACTATGTGACACTTTGGTTGTGATTGGTGTTTGTTTGCGTTTCAGCTTCAGAGGTCCTTGTTGCTTGGGCAGGTTACAGTTACGGGCCTCTGCATATGTGGATTTAGTGTTGCTATATGTGGGTGTTGGTGGTGTGGGTTTAGAAGGGCTATGTGTTGCTTGAGTTGTAGTGTGGGTGTTAACCTTCTCCTCTTGACTGTCTAGCACAATTTTGGGTGGAGAGAGAGCTTTGCTTCCATTTTGGCTATGTCAGTGTATCTCTCACAGGTTGTAGTGTTGGGTGGTAGGAGGAGAGGGTTGTCTGTGTACATGAGGCAATTGCTGCATTGCCCCAGTATGCCTAGATTCACCAGGTGGACAGGAGAAATTACCGGAAGTTGACCCTTGGACATGTCTGGTTTGGTGCTTTTTTTTTTTTTTTGTAAAGTACAGGAGCTGTTTTCCCTTACCTTAGCAAGGTACTTTGCAATTATAGGCTGTTTAGTGCCTACTATTAATTTCAACTTATTAACAATGAGAGTTGAGTGATTGTATCAGTTTAAGGCTTCCTAGTGCATTCCAGCAGGTATTAGAACAAGTGCTAGTCACAGGGATGCTTAAAGGTAAGATGAAAAAAAAATGCACACTGCAGTGTGCACTAGAGAAGTTAGATGTGAAAGTATGTAACTTAAGTTTTACCTGTTTAAAAAGAGAGAAATCCTAATGCTAAAAAGAGAAAAATCCTAATGCTGGCTTACGCAGGAAGAATGAGAGGCTTATGAAATATATTTTACCTAAGGAAAATCCGCTTCTCAATATGGAGTTTAATGATATGCTAACAGAAGACTGAGCTAGTGACTTTGAAATGACTAAACTGAATGAGAAGTTTGAATGTTTGGAAAACAGCTTGTTTAAATTAAAAAGACTAGAGGCTCAGAGACAACATTTTTATAGGATCATAGGAAGTTACCAGGCAATTGGTCCTGAGGCCCTTACAAGCCTAGCCAATAATTTAGCCCATATTCCAACAAGTCAGCACCTGATGCCCTTGTCCAGCAGAGACACATGTGGAATCCCAGGGATGTATTTTCTGTTCCCAATCCAATTATCCAGGTTGTGCATGTTTAAAATTTAGAGTTATACAAAGGGGGTTGAGACTGTTACATATGCCCACATATGGTAACCAGTATCCTAGACTTTTATCTATGTGACAACAACTTAATATTCATATATAAAGCTTTTGATAGGTAATTTTTCTCCAGAGCAAAATGAATTAAGAGAATGTATTAAGGTGCTACAGAGCAATTTATATGAACTCTTTCCTACAGCCTTAGTTGATAAAAGAATGTCTGATTTGATAGACCTGGCTGAGAGATATGAGAGAAGGCTCATGTAACAAAAGAAGAGAAAGTTGGAAAGATATATGAATAACTTTAAATAGGGACATGTGTTTACATGGCCATGAAGAACGGTGCAGGCTTTTAGAAACTCTGGACAGGGAAGTTCTTGGTCTGAGTGGTGGTAGACCAGAAGTGCCTAGTGATATAACAACAGGCCCTGTTGAGAATAATAGTAGCCCCATCATCAATATGATTGCACAGAAGCAAGTAAAATGTGAAAATTGTCATCATACACCCTTGGTACAGAGCCGTAATTAGTCACCAGAGACAGGTGATGTAAGGAGAAAGACCTATTTTGTTGAGAAATCGAAAGAGAAAAACAACTAGGTTATTCCAACATTTCCTCTACCCATTGTAGAGAAGATAGGCAGAAGGAACAGTTGCTCAAGAAGTCGGAGCAGGACAAAGTGAAAAGGCCAGAACGAGATAGACAGCAATCAGATGATCAGGAAGATGTGGGGTCATCAAGGGACAATTTGATTTGGAATATATCTGCTAGGGCTTTGACACATTGTGAGAAATCACTTTTGCAAAGGGGACTTTCGTTTATACCAGCACAAAGAGCCAATAGTGCCCAGACAATAATTGATCTAAAGATGTTTGTTAGGAATGTTGGACTCAAATTGCTGTTTGGTAATACAAATGATGTAAAAGTATTTAAAAGACCTATTACTTTTATGCCTAATGAGCATCCACTATTGGAAGCCTTTGAGAAGTTATATATTAGCGATCTGTATCAGTATTTTAACCTACAACTACAAGCCAAAAAATGTTTTACTAATCTGACAAAAGATGAAATGCTTGCTTTAGATAATTTGACGAATGATGATGAAATTGTTTTAGGCCAGCCAATAAAGGCAGACCAATAGTGGTGATGGATAGAAGTTTTTACTTTGAGTCCGTGAAAAACATGCTAAAGGATAGGAATTCTTGCAAAGTGATAACTGTTGATGATACACAAGTGTTACACAGACGTATACTTAATATGTTAGAAGATTGCCTTCTAAGTAGATATATTGATATAGATCTATATAATTTTTTGAAAATAGATTTTCCTGTGATACCATGCATTCATGGTTTACCAAAAATTCATAAACATATGAATAAACCACCCTTTAGGCCAATAGTGGCAGGTAGACAATGGTCCACTGAACCCATGTCAGTATTTGTTGAATGACACATTAGACCTATCTTAAATAATAATATTTATATATTGAAAGACACAAGACTTTTTTGAATGACTTGTTTAATTTTAGTAAAAATTGTGACTTGTCGAGTTGCCTATTAGTGAGGATGGATGTTAAGTCATTATTTACTACTATCCCCAATGAGTATGGTTTGTCTGCCTTTAAAAGATATTTAGCTAAATATGGTGAATATGAAAAGAAGAAGTCCTGGTGCTTAAGAACATCCAATGTGCCTCTTTATGGAAGCTGTTTTAGAAAATAATTTTTTTATGTTTGATGACTGCTGCTATTTACAAAAGGATTGCGTGGCTATGGGCATGTTTTGTGCCAATGGCTATGCCAATGCAGTTATGGCAGATTGGGAAGCCAAGTTGATAGCAATCTCTCCTTTGACAATCACATTGCTAAAGTGGTTAGAAAGACCTTCAACATAGCCCACCTCATCATGAAAGGATTCACATCTAGATCAAGAGAGGTAATCGTGCCCCTTTATTCATCCCTCATCAGGCCCATCATAGAATACAATGCCCCCTTTGGGATGTACCTTACCCGAAACCTGCAGCAATTAGAAAGACCCCAAAAGTACCTCACCAGGAGGATCAAGGGACTCAAACAGATGCCATATGCTGCTCGGTTAAAAAAACTCCAGCTCTACTCAGTTGCATACCGCCTACTTCGAGGCGATCTATGCCTGACATATAAAGCTATGTCCAACCCAGAATTAATGGACATGCTCCACCTCAGTAAATCTAAATCCCTTAGAGCCACGCGCTCGAGGGACTTGAACCTCAGCACAGAAATAAATAGAACATGCTAGAGGGACAGATTCATAACCCAGAGGCTCCCTTTGCTCTGGAATAGAATTCCAATTCATGTTAAGCAGAGCACCTCACTGACTCTCTTCAAGAAGAATCTTGATGAGTGGATGGGGGATCGTAGGTTTGTCCCGGGGATTACTTCTGTGTCACTATTAGACAGAGGCACAGTAAACTAAACTTTAAAAAGGGCCCAGTATACTCAAATCAAGGGGTGGCGTAAGCCAAACACAATCGGGCTAGGCTTATAAATGCCCCAGGGCAGATAGCCTAGAATGAATCTATGAACCTATGAAAGTTGCAAGAAAAATATTTTGTTTTATAGGAGATTTGTCGATGACCTCTTTCTTGTCTAGGGGGCAAAAATGAAGAATTACTAGCCCTTTATGGACACATGAATAGTTGCACTCACTTTCTTAAGTTTACTATAGAGATGTCTACAAAGGAGATTTATTTTTTAGATGTAAAAGTTAAGAAAGATATGGGCAGGACATCAACAGAAATGTACAGGAAACCATGCCATAAACATTCATACTTTCATAGAAATAGTATGCATAGAGGGCATGTGTTTAAGAATATTATAAAGGGCCAAGGAATGAGGTTATCTAGGCTAACAGTGGTAGATGAGAATTTTAATAAGGAACTAGATTCCTTTTGTAAGGATCTAATGGTTAGGGGATACAGTAAAAGGGAGACAGATGAAAATTTGAAAATTTTGAAGGATATATATATAAGATGAGAGGTGCTGAAACTAGACCATATTTTTCAGAACCGGTTGGTTTAGCACAACAAGAGCTGGAAACAAATTATGGCACTAGTTTTTTTTTTGGATTTTACTAGTGATTCAAGAAATGCCATGGAAATTGTAAAAAACATTGGCAGGTGTTATTAACTAATGAAAATATCAGAAAAATAGTAGGGGAATACCCAAAAGTTAAATATAAAAACTATAAATCCATTAAGATGAAGTTGTGCTATCTGAAAATCACTTCAGAAATAGCGACGGCTGAGTATAATGAATGTGTATTTAGTACAAATTCCTGTGGACACTGCAATTATTGCAGTTTTATACAAACAGGAGGCATTTTTATACATCTGGAGACATTTGTTTAAGCTAATAGCAGATTGTGGCACTAGTCACATAGTGTACCTAGCAGGCTGCCAAATATGCAGTAAATTTTATGCAGGAAAAACAGATAGAGATCTGCGTAGCAGAATACGTGAACATGTTTACAATATTAGGGTTGGAACTCCAAATAATGCTTTAGCCAAGCATGTTAGAGACACTAATGAATCACACTGCTTTAAGTTCATGGCAGTGAATAAAACAAAAGTCGCTATGAGGCAAGGGGACATAAGAAATAAAATGGAGATTAATGAATCAGAATGGATTATTTTTATAAGCAACTGAAGGCAGTGGTCTCAACAATAGGCATTCACTGCAAATTGAATGAAAACAATATTCTGATATATGATTTGTAACAGGCTATTTTTTGCTGCTAAGTTTGAATTAATTGAGTTGGATCGGTGTCTTTTTAATGGGCTAAGTATACAATGAGTGTTTTAGAACTGTTAAATAGGTCTGATTAAGCAACAAGGAGAGTTGTGAAAGCATTTACCATTTTTATTATTTTTATATGAAGTAAAGATGTATGTTTTAACCACTTTTGTTGTTTCCATTACTGAATAGAGTATGTTTAGCCATGTGTTGACTCTGTTTGCTATTGGATTGTTTACATACAAGTTTTGGAGTGGAGCATTTACTGCATTGGTTGTAGCAGTTGGTATTGTGATTTAGTAACTTACATATGCATACAATCACTCCAGGTTTATCAAAGACAACAGCATTAAGAGGTAAGCCATCTGAAAAAAGGTTAACAAATGATGATTGGGTTTTTAAAGAAGAGTTGTTTACCTTGAAAAATATGTTCTTAGATATATGCTAGACTATCTCCTCCTCTGAAAAGTTACTTAGGGAAATTAAAGAGAAGACAAATACTTTACATGCCCATATAGTAAAACAGTAAAGTCCCAGGCAGGTATTTCCAGTTCTATAAAACCACATTATCATAACTCTTTAACCATAAATTTTTCAGTTGACAAGCAAGCCATTAAATGTTCCATTCAAAACAACTAGAAGATTTGAAAATGCAACAATGTTGTTGTTATTGTGTCTTTCGGCTTTTCCCTGTTAGGGGTCGCCACAGCAGAACTCCAGTCCGCTAATGATTGGCAGTTGATTTTTACGTGCTGAGTTGCCAGCCCTAACTTAGCACAACCTTCAATGAAGGTACACCCATTCACACATTTCTCCATGCAGAAGACGCTCTAGCTGCGAGTTGAACCGGTCAGCGTCTTACTGTGAGGCGACAATGCTACCGCAGCACCACCACCGCGGATACCACATAGTTATTAGAAAAGGTGGGGCAACTACTGTGATTTTGTATTAAACAGCAAATTTGAAGGACTTTTAGAGAATGGCTATAAAATCATTAAGAAGAGCAATGTGCTAAGCAAAACACATGGCACTTAAGTATGTAGACTATGCAAACTCTGTAACTTCATGGGAAATAGCGTATATGCAAGTGTCCCTAATTATAGTAAGATTCAGATGGCCAGTGGTCATTTTTATTGTTCATCATCTTATTTGGTATAACAAGCACAATGTGAATCTTGTCTATCTTACTATATATCATCACAAGTATAAAAACACTCATATACCATGAGAATCAAAACCAAAAATTATGCTTTATTTAAGCGTTCAATTGCTCGTCCGTATTATAAGAGATGTTATTTTTTTTATACTAGATCATGGCTGGTATTCACTGTGCAAACGAGACAAGGGTATCCCTTGTGCTTACAAATGAGCATAGCAAAGATGAGATTCACAAAGACCATTTATGCTAATGTGAAAGGCCTTAAAATGAATGAGATGCAAATGAGAGGTGCTGTACAGTGGAGTATGCTAATGAGGTGGTTTTCCGAATTTATAGTTCGACATCTTCATAGTACAGACATCTACCATTAAAAGTGATGCTTCACCTTTGCAATCAATGAACTTGCCCCCAGCCATTCCTTCAGTAGCTTGTCCAAGTATGCACAAGGTCTTTTCTGCCATACAAGTGAATTATTTCCCCAAGCAGCCCCTTCATTAGTTTGTCTTAAATATACACAAGCACTAAAATGACACAAAATAAATTATTTTTCCTAGTGATCACTTCACCAGTCTGATCATGAATGTAAAAGCACTTCTCTGATACACAAATTAATTATTTCCTCCAGCAACCTCTTCACGAGTATGTTCAGATATGCACAAGCACCAGAATGAAACATTTCCCCAAGCGACCCCCTTCAGTAATATGTTCAGATATGCACAAGCACCAGAATGAAACATTTCCCCAAGTGACCCCCTTGAGTAATATGTTCAGATATATATATGGACAAAAATGAAACATTTCCCCCAAGCACTCCTTCGGTAAAATGTCCAGGTATGCATAAGCACCAAAACTAAACATTTCCACAAGTGACCCTTCAGTAAAATGTCCAAGCACCAAAATGAAGCATTTACCCAAGTGACCCCTTCAGTAAAATGTCCAGGTATGCACAAGTATAAAAATGAAACATTTACCCAACTGATCATCCTTCTCATCTCTGTAGTCTCCTTGAAAACTGCTGCTTACTGGCATAAGTCCAGGGCCATTTACACACTTAGTATGCTAATTACCTCATAATAGATTCATGTTTGTGAATCATATTCTTACACAAACATCTGAGGCCCCTTATTGGAGTATTATCTGTCTTCCTATTGCTTATGTGTTAAGCATGTTATGCTTTTGTGGTGTGGAGCATGTTCACAATATCTTATAATTTCTGTATTTGTGCTGAAAGTTTGGGATTTGCATATCTATACAGCACTGCTCCTCATGGATTACAGCTAAGAAAATGCAAAGCCCCAGACTATGAGTACCAGTCTATGTTTATTTATTAGAATTTGGCAGCCCAGGTAGAGCCACTGATCACTATATACCAACTTCAGTCTCAGCCCAAGGATTCAAAGAAAGCATCATACAAAACGTTAATCACAAAAAGAAGCACAAAAATCGTTACAAAAACAATCAGTTATTTACACTCTTTCCAGTTTGATGGAACAATCCAGTGCATGTACAATGAGCAAGAGTGAAAATGATTTCATAGAAACTGGAGATGATGGAAGACAAAAAGTGAGACATTAAAGTAGTCGGTAGAGAAGAGGGGATCAATACATTTAGTAATTTATCCTGAAGGGAAGCAGTTGCATTTGGGTTGAGACTTGTTACTAGTGAATTGAGAAGCTTTGACTTTGATGTTAAATTAGATATTAGATCACTTTGTTGGGATATTCAGCTTAAGATGAAGGTGTAAAAGGCCAATTGTTTACCAGGCATGCATGACTGTGTAAACATTAAATGTATCTTAAAGCAAAGAGCTTCAAAAATGTGATTTTATTTTTGCATATGATCTCCTGATCTTACCCTATTTGCTGTCTCCATCTGATTAAGCCTTTCTATAACAAAGGCAAAAAAACTATTTTTGTACTTCCAAAGTCCATTTATGGTTTCATTATTCTGTTTTTTTTACTGCACTAATAACAGGTGTATAGAGTTTTACACTTACATAGTAAATAAATACAGCATACATTGTCCCAGTCCACTTCAAGAAACACATCACACCAAATGACATTTGAGGACCTTTATTAAATTTCCATAAACATAAATGTTAACCAGTATTCATTCATTTCAACCAAACATGATACAGGTGAAATAACATCCATGTAACATTATCATAGGACAGGACAGCATAAACCAGCTCATCCTGATCAGTAAGCAGCGTCCATACCTCCACTCACTTACTTATGAAGCAGCGTACCCGCTCACTTCCATTACCATTTATCGGTACTTATCAAGCAGCATAACCGCTCACTTCCATTACCATTTATTGCATTATACCATCAACCAATAAGCAGCTTCCTCTGCTTTCTTATGTACTTATCAAGCAGCATAATCGCTCACTTTCTTTTCCCAACTTATTGAATTGACCATCTAACACCAGAGGGGGAACATAAGAGGGCAAGCCTGCCCCTCTTCTCCACCATATCCAAACTACACATAACCACATCTCCACTAACAAGGGAGGGTGGTTAGCAAGTTCACGCTAAAATGTGACTCCTACTCCAGTTACACCTGCCTAACATCCTTTAAGCCCCTCCCTAACCCTACCTCACTTCCTCCCAATCCTCATCCATTCCAATTTAACCCTATTTTCCCCCTATCCTCCCAATTCCTGCTACTCTATTTATCTAACCCCCCCCCCCCCTTGAAGATGTCCCTGGACAAATTGGTCTGTTCCAAACCTCATTTCAAACAACAAACAAAAAATAACAATAAACCCATTGTCTGAAATTCAGTTTTTAGACAACTGTTTCCTTATTACTTCACCTGTTTGACATTGACAGATTGCTGCCTATCAGGGTTCAGGAATGAGATATTGTCACTGATTGATAGACTTCCTTCTCCCACAGTATCACTTTTATAGAACCAAGACTATGGTAAACTACTTTAGAGAATGGATGACCTGTAGATCTCATCTTGATTGGACAATGAACGTTCTCCAGCAGGGTGTTAGTCTACAGGTAATGCCTGTTGAAAAACTAGTTTGCCACTTCACAGCAGTATATCAAGCTGCCATGGACCCCGAACTAAAAAAACTAACAGTCGCCATTACTTTACACCTGCTAACCAGCACTTTTGCTGTTTAACCACTGTAAAAAATAAATGAAACAGAAAAAAAGGTGTGTGTGTGTGTGTGTGTGTGTGTGTGTGTGTGTGTGTGTGTGTGTGTGTGTGTGTGTGTGTGTGTGTGTCGCGTGTGTGCGCGCGTGTGTTTTTATGTTTCTATGTGTGTGAATGCTTGTATATAAGCAGAACAGACTGTGTGTGTGTGTGTGTGTGTGTGTGTGTGTGTGTGTGTGTGTGTGTGTGTGTGTGTGTGTGTGTGTGTGCAAGTAATCGAGCAATCCCTGACAGCGGCAGCAGCAGTTAAGAGGTTTGATATCTGGATAAGCCTAAAATAAATGGGGGACAAGGGCTCAAAATAGGAACATATTTTAAATGTTGCTTTTACAAAATCACAAAGTTACTCAAATATTAGGATTTTTATTAGCATGCTTTTTCTGAAGCAGAGGTATGCTAGTAATAGAGACAGAGTGAGTGAGATTGATTACTAGCAGCAGCAGCAGTAGCAGTAAAGAGGTTTGCATACCTCTGGACCTTTCATCTTAAGAAATCTGGATAAAGCCTAAAATGAAGAGGAACACAGGCTCAAGAATAGGATCAGATTTTAATTACTGGCCTTACTCTTCTTCTTCTTTTGGCTTTTCCCGGTTAGGGGTCGCCACAGTGGATCACCTGTCCGCTTGTGATTGGCAGTGGAGTTTTACAGTGTCAAGTTGCCAGCCCGGCGCCCAACCTTCCACTGAAGGCACACACACACACTCACACCTAGGGCCAATTTAGAGTGTCCAATCCACCTACAGCATGTCTTTGGGATGTGGGAAGAAACCGGAGCACCCGGAGGAAACCCACGTGACCACAGGAAGGACATGCAGACTCCGCACAGAAGGCACCCCAGCCGAGGATTGAACCGGAGAACCTCTTGCTGTGAGGCGACAATGCTAACCACTGCACCACCGTGGCCGCCCACTTATTGGCCTTATAAAGCTACAAATTTGCTTATATACGTTACCATTGCTGATGATTTTTTTTTACTATGATAATTGCTATTTTTATTATAATATTTGATTTTTTGTTGTTTGTACTTATATTTTTGTATTGGATCATGTCTTGGAGCTTATCTCCACGGGCCTCTACTGAAAATGGACATGCATCCAGTTAAACTAGCCCGGTCAACAAATGTAAAATAAAATAAAATAAGTAAAAAGATTTGTGTTTTTTTTTAATGAAGGAAATAAAAGTCTGAAACTGAAATGTATGTCCTTATTTACTAACTTCAATCTCCAATGACTGGCAACAAACCAAATGTTTTAAGAGTGGGACCAAAAAATAAATACCTTGTTTTTTTAAGTGTTGTATTTTAGATGTAACATGCTTCCTCCAACATCATTATCTTATTACAGCAAGTTTGAAACATTAGGCAGAGGGACTATTTTACATCAAAAATATATAAAAAAATAATGTAGTAATAAAAAATAAATAAGTAAGCAAAACACAACAATTTTAGAGAAAGCCCATTCTCTAAATGCAATAATGCCCTCCAGGTTCTTTGTTATTGTGGAAATAATGCCCTTCCAGCTGTGTAGAGGCCCCCTGCCTGTGGAGTTGGGCCTCAGAACAGCCCTGGCCAGGTGCTATTTCCACAATAACATACACCCTGTTGGGAATTTTTGCTTGCATAATCATTGGCTACTACATATAACAGTTCTCTTATACGCAGTACATTTTATTTTACTTAATCTGATCTTAATGTGAAGAAAGCCATTTTACTAAAAGCAGGGCAAGTAAAGTCACTAAATCACTGAAATTGTCTATTGTGTTTGTGTTAGACAAATAGGAAATCAAATGAGTGTCATACACGTAATCACAAAGCCAGACTCTGTTTGGTCAGGGAAAGTGGTGTTTACACAATGATGTTGACGGGCCTGTGCCTCACATTCCTTATCATGGTTAGCTACATAAAAGACAACTTTCAACTTCTGTATCTAAAGGGGAGATGCTAAAATACACAGTCAGTTCTAGCATTTTGTCTAGTTAGTACTATTGTATAATCTTCTTATCCAAAAAGATGCATTGTCAATATATAACAGGTTGCCTTCTTTTTGCGAGATGTAGCTCAGCTGATAATAGCTCCCAGGACAACAGCATTCACCTACATAACTCTATTCATAGGTTCATAGGTAGGTACAGGCTATTGGCCCTAGGGCCTATATAAGCCTAGCCAAATGGTACCCTGGCTTTTGCCACCCAAGAAAATTATTTTCCTGTTCAGAGTCTGGCTATTCATTAGAAATGGCAGCATTTTCAACCTTAGCTTTTTGTCCCCCTTCTCTGACAGAAAAGTTACGATCACTTTGTACTTGTACATTTTAAGCATGCTGTAATATTCCTTTTGCTTTTAGAATTAGAAGTCTGGTATGAAATGTTACTTTACACTTCTTCATTTACATGTACCACTTGCAACATGTTCTACATAATCATCAATGGTCTACAAAGCCTGAAATACCTATACAGCACATATTATATCTACAGTAAACCATTTTGAAATCCAGTCTATTATTTCCATTACCAAATACGTTATATATGTGTTATTTCAGTATTATCCTATACTGTTAAAACATTCCCAGCAGGGCTATCGTTCTTCCTACCATATAGCTCATTTTGGAAAAAAATGATGCTTTTATGGGATGAGTCGAGGCATTTTATTAAGAGAGGACTATATGCACTTTTGTGTTAGTTGGAATTGGTAGATTGATTAGCTGTATGTATAATTGTATGCTTTGCTGCACTTTACTGCATGGACAATATTGCACCTTAGCATACTTAACAAATGAGATTTCCATCATAGGTCTACTTGTATGTATGTGTTCAGAAGTAGACAAAGGCACACATGACAGGACAGGTAATTGAAATTCTCCTAGAACATGACAAATCTGTATTTTAAGTTAAGTTTGGTGTCTCATCCCTCAGTCTGCCCTTCAAGATATACCTGAAACTGGCTAGCCTCCAGCTATCACAAAAGAGCAAGTCCTAAAAGTGTTATGAGAAGCTAAAAATACTGCATTGATGGGTCCTGACAATATCACTGGATACATCCTAAATATCACAAAGTATGATTTAGCCACTCTCCTAACAACACAGTTCAATCTCAGCTTTCATTCAGGTTTTGTACCAAGAGAATGAAGAACAGATATAGTCTCCAAACACCGAATCCATCTCAGTTTGGATTCATCAAGGGCATGTCATGGTTATAGAACCTGGTAGATTTTTTTGAAAAGCTCAGTAAAGCAATGGATGAAGGCAAAACAGTACACACCATATACCTCAACTTGACCAAAGCTTTTGACACAATTCTCCACTCAAGCATAACAGAAAAGCTAAATAAACTAGGAATAAACTCCTATGTCACCTGCTGGATTGCTAACTGACTCACATAAAGGATGCAGGAAATTAAAATAGGGGAAGTTACCTTTGCAAAGAGACCAGTCACTAATGGAACCCCCCCCCCCCCACAAGGTTCTGTGCCGGGACCTCTCCTGCTTAGCTTGTGATTTCCTAGAGGGTTCTGTCTGAGTAAGTTTGCATATGACTGTAAGCTAGGAGTAATCAATGAATCCCCAAATGACTCAGCCATCCTGCAGAAAGGTTTGTCTCAAATAAATAACTGGTGCAAAAATTGTGGACTGAAACTAAATGCCAAAAAGGCTTTATTGTATCCTTTGGGAAGTCATCTACTATAGGGAACTACCACATTGACAATACACCCCTAAGATTTGATGCAGTTGTTTAGGATTTGGAAACTTACATTGACAGTGACCTAACTTTTGTCCAACATTTTTCAACAGTTGTAAGAAATCCTTCTATATTGCACAACTTATAAATAAACGTGATGCCTTACTGGTATATGGTATACAATTAAAGTATTTAATATACTAAGTAAATCTAAAATTAGTATGTTTAGAATATTTTGGAGGACTTGCTAAGCTGGGTTTGAATAACGCAGATTTCTTTATGTAAAACTCAGTAGTGTGAGAAGGCTGGCAACTGCATTTGCCTTTTTCTATTATATTTTAAAATGTTAATTTAGTCATTCTGGCAAAAAAAAGTTAATTTATTCTTTCAATCTCCACATTGTTTATACTGCTTGATAGCTTAGTTGATGTAAATAATGTTTTAATGTAATTATTTTAGCCAAGTGGTTTTATAGCCCTAATGTGAGCACTCTATTGTTGAAAATAGCTTAATACATTGGTTATTTTAGCAAAGCGGCTTATTGTGCAATTTGACAGATGTGTTGAAATATCAGCGTTAATGGCATACCCCACTGTGAGCAGTGTGATATTGAAAATAACTTGCTTTACTGGCAACTTATTACAAGCTAAATGGCTAACAATACCATTGACATGCCCTGCTGTGAACACATTGTTACTGAAAATAACTAGCATTTTATGGATTGGTTATTTTTAGCTTCCCTGCTTAATTATTTTATATGCGCCTGCTGCTTGAGCTTTTCCTTTTATTGCCAGATATTTAATGCAAAATTTACATAGTCATTATGTGAGCTCTATACCTTATTAAAGAGTGGAGTTGAGAGGGTATGTGGTATATTAGTCATATAACTTAGTAACCTTAGCAAAGGTGTTTGAAGAGTTCCAGAGGCATGGAAACAATTACATTGAAAAGGATTGCTACAACTTGGCCATGAAGCTTGAAGTGAATTGTCAGCTTGGGTTATAATAGTAATTTCTTATAAGACCTTTTAAAATGCATTGATAAATGCTGAAACATAGAGGAAAGAAAAGAAAAGGATAGCTAAGAAGAAAAAGTTATATGAACTAATGGGTGAACTTTGAAAAAAATAACCATGCATAGATTAACAATGGCTCTGAGTTTAAATAATATTTTGAGTCAATATGTACAAATGTAGTACTGTTTATTTTAAGGAACTGTATGTTAAATGTTTCTGGTTAACTGGCAATGTCTGGCAAAAAAATGACAGTGCCACAAAACAAATGAAAACTAAGTTTAAAAAATGTAAAATAGGGATACAAGGCATATGCAAATAAAAATATACAAAATAAATGTAAATAAAATGAAAACAAAATATAGAATCAAATTCATAAAATGTACAAAAACATGCACCCATGTAAGATTAATACAGCTTCTGAAATTAAAATACAGAAAGGGCTTGTGTCTCATTTCATCCTTTTGGTACTTTGGGAACACTCATATTCTGTTAAGGTAGTGTTTTCACAACTTTTGGTCACCATTTACTTTGCACTCATATTAATGTTTATACAGAACTTTAACAAAAGCACAATCACTTTCTTATGTCTTCTGTTTTCTAAACCACGAACATGTTAACTTTTGCTGAAAACCATACATATGCACTGTAACAACAGCCAATTTGTTGGTAGGGCTTGTTGTATCTGAGGCTGTCATTTACTAGCTGAGCTTAATGATAACCAAATTGTTAACTTCTCTGTTTATTTCTATTTAGTAGTCTGTTATCCAGCAACAATAGAATCCCGCATTTTTTCAACACCTGCAAAATTTGTTGCATAGAGTGGCTTAGAAAACGGCAGGACCAACAATATGCCTCCAGGAACCTTTCTCTGGTATAGGGCTTCTTTAATATTGAGGGGGTGCTTTTAGGTACATGTAGTGAAATATTTGTGTGAGAAAAGGTAGGCTTGCATGTAGTGGTTTAATATGAAATTCCTTGTCCCACATTTGTTTGTGCTTTACTGCTGAAGGTTATAGCTGCTTGTATTTTATTAATTGTTCTGTTTGGTTAGCCAAAGTCTATTCTGCTTTATGTTGTTAGAGCTTGAAAACTCCAAGAAAAACAGTAGGACAGTTTTTTTTTTCTTTTGTTCAGTCTGTTACTGTCAGTCTTTCTCTGAGGTTCAAGAACCTTGAAGTGAGAATAATAAGGCAAGAGCAGGTTGCCCCAAACATGGAAGGGTCAGCGGGGGCTTGTCCTTTTACAAAAGTCTCTATTTTGTACTTTTCTTTCTGTAATATTTGCCCATAAACTGTACTGCTGACACTGCATGTATTTTAAGTTTTTGTGCAATCAGGCTGTCACTTTCATAGACATTTTGCCAGGCAATTATGATATGAAAAGTTAATATGAAGGAGATAAAGTAGAACTGGGTATGTAACATCTCTCTCAGGAGTAAGCTTTAGGAATAGGCAGAGATATTGTATGGGAAATGGCATATTTTGCACAGATTTTGTCTTTAGTGATATGTTGCTCAACACCTTTATCCAACCACTCCAAAATTAATTTGCTTTCATATCTTGATTGGCACATGATGACACTAAAAGACAAGATGTAATGTACATCTATTGTTTAACCTGGTTAGAGAAAATAGCCTGGTGTCATGAGTAGGGAGAAAAATTATCTGACCTTCTTATGAGCAGGACTTACCTGGAAATACTTAAATAGGTCTTCCTGTTCATTCATATACTGGGAATTCACAGACCAAGTGAAGAAATATGTGGAAAGGAGTACAGATGACACCAACAGATTATACCTCAAGCTTCCAAGGACTAGAGGTATTCTGATAATGCCTGAGGGCAGACTGTCTAGTTGTTAGGCATGTTAGATTATATTTAATGTCAAGTTTATCCAGGGATATTTACAGGTGATATTAGTTTTATCCTAAAAGAGAAAAATCATGAACAGAGACCTGCTTTGGTGAAATCCTATAGTCATCCTGTAGGCACTTAACTCTGTGAATATAGCTCTCAAGGCATGTGTGCATGAAGTGAATGGCATGCAGCAATGGCCCCTGGGAAATGATACTGTTGTAAAAAGCCCAACAACATATTACAGAATGCAGACTCATATGCCATCTGTAGATCCATAAAGCAGGGTACATGTAGGCAGTACTAGTGAATTTCAGTCCCCCTTCCAGTCACCATGTAGATCCAAAAAGCTGATGCAATGTTCCATGTTCAGGATGGATCCTGCATTTCAGCTCCTAAGTCAGAAACTTAATTATAAGTAAAGTCTATTTTTCTGCACCCTGTCATAAGTTTTGCTCTGAAGTCTGACAGAATAATCTCTCTCTGTATAAAAGAAGCACATCCTCCTGTTTTTCTTCTTGAAACGTGGATCAGCATCCCAGTTTACCAATTTAGAGATATTGTCTCTCTGTTTTCCAGAAAACATTAACAAGTTGTGTTCAGCCATGACATCTTAATAGTATTTATGTGAACTACTGCTATAGTGCTGGATTATTCAGCATCATCCCCGACATAAAGTATTACATTAATGATGACAGTGTTGATGTTAAGAATACTAGTACTGTTCAGATAATGTCTGATAGTGATGCTAAAAGTGACAGAGTCAACACTGTCATCATGCACCTGACTCCTGGCACTACTGTATACACCATCTTTAGTGCTGAGAGTTATGGAGTATCCAGCACCAATGCTGAAGTGACACCTGAAATCAAAAAGCATTGAAACTGAGCCAAATGGTGATTAAATTAACACTGTAGTAATTTGCATAAAAATAAAGCTTGACATGAAGATCATAGAGGATTAGAATAGGGTTGCTGATGAACTTTAAGCAGCTTCTCAATGTCCTCATTTATGACTATTCCAAGAAGGGTGGCACAGTGTAGTAGCAGATAGCATTGTCACTTCATAGCAAGAGGTTACCAGGTTCAATTCTTGGCTGAAGTGGCTTCTGTTTGGCGTTTACATGTCCTACATGTGTTCATGTGGGGTTCTTCTGAGTTTCCTCACTCATTCCAAAGACATGCAGCAGGTAGATTGGACACTCTAAACTAACCACAGATGTGTGTGTGTGTGTGTGTGTGTGTGTGTGTGCGTGTGTGTGTGTGCGTGTGTGTGTGTGTGTGTGTGTGTGTGTGTGTGTGTGTGTGTGTGTGTGTGTGTGTGTGTGTGTGGTGTGGAAAAACTACCACAACAACCCTAGCCACCTGGCAGTGTGAACCTTGGCTCTAGATGATTGCCACAGTTGAAATAACATCCATACCCCAAGTGCAAAAAGGGGTTAGGCATGGATGGATGGTCCTCATTTCCAGAAATTCCTCTTTCCAAAATCTATCTCCTTTGTGGATAAAAATATTAAAAATTCAACAGGAGTTATTCATATCATACAACAGTAGCAAAAGCACCAACAGCCAGAGACTACACAACTGGTTTTCCAAATGAAGTTTGTGCAAAAAAAAAAATCATTAAATTGTAAAGACATGTATCAGCACTCCATGGTCTGGCAACCACCTGTCACCATTATTGGGCTCCTGGGTCTATATTATATGCTCAAAGAGACTTTTCTTGTAACGTATAATCATTGACACATAAAAGCAAATGCTCTAAAGTGTGAATGGCCAAGTCCACAATTTTTTTCCTCAGGAAAAAATTCAGTTGGCTGTTATCGGGAATTGCCCTTTTCCCCAACATAAAGCAATCTCAGAGTTTGTATATTTAGTTATGGGGGTGTGGGGAGCCAAGCCCCCCACTTCATAGGTTCATAGGTTCATAGGTATGTACTAGGCTAATGGTCCTGGAGCTTATATAAGTCTAGCCCAAGACAATTCCCTGGCATCATGCCACCCAAAGTTAGTTCCCAGTGCCCCTGTCAAGCAAGGCCACTGAAGTGATCCCCGTGGTTAACTTCCTATTGCCCACCCACTCATCAAGATATCTCTTAAAGAGGGCCAGTGAAGTACTCTGCTTGACGTGAATGGGAAGTTTGTCCCAGAGTATGGGAAGTCTCTGGGTTGGGAACCTGTCCCTCCAGCATGTTCTGTTTATTGTGGTAATGAGGTTAAGGTCCCTGGAGCGTGTGGCATGGAGGGATTGGGATTTCTTTAGGTGTAGCATATCTAGTAGCTCTGGGTCAGACATGGCTTTGTAGGGCAAGCAGAGATCGCCTGTAAGTAGGCGATAAGAGACAATGTATAGCTGGAGTTTTTTGAGTCTGTCTATATAGGGCATGTGTCTAAGGCCTAAGACCCTCTTATTGCAGTATTTTTGTGGCCTTTCCAGTTGTTGTAGGTGTCTAGTGAGGTACATACCAAATGGGGCATTGTATTCTATAACAGGTCTAATAACAGACAAGTAGAGAGGGATTATGACCTCTTTCTTCCTGGATGAGAAACCTTTTGTAATGAGATGTGCCACATAGAAGGACTTTCTGACTACAGTGGCAATATAGTTAGCAAAGGAGAGGTTGCTGTCAACCTGTGGCCCCAGGTCTCTTATCACACCTTCGATGTTTAGTGGACTACTGCCTATGTGGTAGTTCATGGGTACCAAATTTTTCCCAAAGGGAATGACAATGCACCTTTTGGCATTGAGCTTAAGGCCATGGTTGTGCCACCAGTCACTGGTGTCAGTGAGGTCTTTTTGTAGAATGGCTTCATCAGTTGGAGAATCAATAATGGCTCCCAGTTTGCAATCATTTGTGATCTTGGTCAGCCGGAGTCCCTTTGTGTTGGCTTGAACTTCAGAGAAGTAGATTAAAAACAGGAGAGGACCTTAGGACTGATCCCTGTGGGCCACCACTTGTAACTGGTTGGTAGTCAGATTTGGAGTCTGCTACTTTCACAGTGTGGGTTCTATCAGTGAGCCAGTTGGCAACCCATCTTATTACATAGGGGTTTATGCCTAGTTTAGTGAGTCTATCTATGATTCCTGAGTAAGGGATGGTGTTGAAGGCCTTGGCAAGATCTAGGTAGGCTGTGTGAACTACCTTGTCATCATCCACAGCTTTGGTGACAGACTCAAATAAGACTATCAGGTTGCGCAGGCATGATCTACCTTTCACAAACCCATACTGCATGGGGTCCAGAGTTTGGGGATTCCCTATGTCCTTATTTATAAGGTCCATGATGATGCTCTCCATAGCCTTACATATCAGACTCATCAGGCTAATGGGGCAGTAGTTACCAGGGTCTGTATTCACTCCCCCTTTGTGGAGTGGGATGACCGTAGCAGTGTACCATTCGGTAGGAACAAAGCCTGAAATGAGGCTGTGATTGAACAGGGTACTCAGGTGTGGTGCCAGTTCACTTTGTAATTCATGTAGAACACAGCCAGTGATATTATCAGGTCCCATGGAAGCTGTATTCTTGGCTTTGGACAGTGCTGTTTTTACCTGTGTAGCCGTGATAATAGGGACTTGGCATTCCTCGGGTATCGTGATAGGCCACTTAGGGGGTGAAAAGGGGGTAAAGTTTACACTGAACCTGTCAGCCAATATGTTGGCAATATCAGTTGGTTCTGTATATGTATTGCCATTGTGCTGTAACTCAGAGCAGATCTGAGTATTGCCATGTAGATTCTTGACATAACTATAGAATGCCTTATGGTTGTCTTTAGAATCTACAGCAATTTTGTTTCCATAAGGATTTGATTATGGGTTTCCATTTTTTGCTGAGGCTAACAAAGGAGTTTTTGCAGTCTTGGGACTTCACCCTTTTCTGCAACAGTTTTTTTCCTTCTGTTGTAGAGTTTGTTTATGGTAGGGGACAACCAGATTGGCTTCCTTTTTTTGGAGGAGAGCATCTTGGTTCTGTTTGGTATGGCCCATTCCATGCACTTGTGTATGTGCTCATACAGTGCATTGGTGTATGATTCAGCAGTCATGCACCTATTTTCCATTTGCATGGGTGGTGTGAAGTTAACCACCTCTGTTTTTAGAAGCCCAAAATTGACTTTGGAGAAGTTTTCTATGGTGGTTTCCTTTGGGGGTAGAGGGTGGGATGTGGATATCCATGGTGATTAGCTTGTGGTCAGATCTGACCAGGGAGGAGTTGATTACTGGTGTAGAGCAATGGTCATCCATGTTAGTAATGACCGGGTCAAGGATGTTTCTACCCCTGGTGGGGGTAAGAATGAGTTGGTTCAGGGCATTGGAATTAATGAATTCCAGAAAACGTTGAGCAAAAGTGTTGGTACATGAGGAATTTTCCCAGTTAATGGAGGGGTAGTTAAAGTCTCCCAGTATAAGTGTATTGGGCTGTACCCTAATATTTTCCAGTGTGTTTAGGAATGTGGAGTGGGAGTCTTGGGACATGGTGAGGGATCTTTAGCAGGCTACAACCTGGATTGCAGTTTTACCCAGTGTTAGTTGTACCTGAAGTATCTCTGATGCTTTATGTTGGGCTACTAGTCTGGAAGTGTGCATATCTTTTATGAATATGGAGACACCACTGCCTTTAGTGCTTCAGTCCAGGTTTAGAGACCGAAAGGTGTGGTATGAATTATAGCTTGGTAGTGTTGGGGTGCTTTCTGAAGTCTTGAAGCAGGTCTCGGTCACTGCACAGATGTCGATGTTCTCCATTTTAAGGAGTGCTTCAAGCGAGTGCATTTTGAGATTTAAACTTCTACCGTTGAGCAGCATAACCCTTAGATTTCGTTTGCTTGTAGCTGTTATGGTGGTAATTTTGCCTTTAGGACGTTGCTTAAAAAAGGCACTATAGGGGTGGCAAGAGCCTTAGCCAGTATCCAGAATCCCTGGGGTGACAGGTGCAGGCCATCTCTGCCAAAGCATCGAGGTCTGTCGATCATGTCATCCCAGGCAGACAGATACTGGATCCCCTTAGAATGACACCAGAAACTTAGTCAATTGTTGAAGTCAATCATTTTCTGCTTGTACTGTGATATCATTCTGGGTGATGGTAGGATGCTACTCAGAGCTAGAGTCATACTTGATTAGGGTTTTGAAGTTTGTGTTTTTTGTGTACGGCCCCGTGAATTTTTTTCCCAAGGAAAAAAATTGTGGACATGGATGTTCACACTTTACAGCGTTCACTCTTTATGTGTCAATGATTATATGTTTGAAGAAAAGTCTCTTCAAGCATATAATATAGACCCAGGATCCTTGTTACAGTACATTACATATGAAATACAAAGTGTTTAACTAACAATTTCATATACACAACATAAACAAGCACCAATCAGTTTACAAATCAGTCAATTTACACATTTTTTACAGTTTAGAAATCAGTTTACAAATCAATCAGTTTACATCTTGCTATTGCAAGCTTACAAACCTGCACTGGTTAGAGAGAAACCCACAAAGAAACAAATCATGGTATGGCCCAAAGGGGCTAGGGAGGCCCTCCAAGACTGCTTTGAAAGAACCAACTGGGATATGTTCAAGGAGGCAGCCACACTGAATCAGTATCTGAACATTGATGAATACACTGAGGTAGTGATGACAAACATTTCAAACTGTGTTGATGGAGTAACAAATACCAAGAGTATCACTATTAGAGCTAATCAGAAGCTATGGCTCACCCCTAAGATATATAAGCATCTGAAGGAGAGAAATGAAGCTTACAGGGCTACGGACAAAGCAGACCTAAGTGTAGCAAGAAGCAATCTGAGGAGGGGTATAAAAGAGGCTAAGAGGGAGTATGGCAGAAAGATACAGAGCCATGAAGGATGCAAAGAGACTATGGCAAGGTATGCAAGAGATCACTGGCTACAAAATCAGGTCATCACAGCGTGAGGACATCATCAAATTCCTGGACAATTTGAACATCTTCTTTGGTATATTTGAGGAAAGAAACAACAGGCTGACACTAAAGCTACCCACTGATGAGAAGGATAAAATACTCAGCCTCAGCACAGAGGCGGTAAGAAGAGGGCTAAGGAGAGTGAACCACAGGAAGGCTGCTGACCCAGATAACATACTGAGCAAGGTGTTAAAAGGCTGTACTGATCAACTATACACAGCACTCAAGGAAATATTTAATACCTCTCTTGCCATGCAAAAGTACCCTGATGCTACAAGGAAACTAACATCATCCCACTACCTAAGAAAACCACTCCCTCTAGCCATAATGACTACAGACCAGTCGCGCTCACATCCACTGTTGTGAAATGTTTTGAGAGGCTGATCGAAAAGCATCTTTCATCATGCCTACCTCCTAATTTTGACCCTCTGCAATTTGTATACAGAGGTAACTGATCCGCAGCTGATGCTATATCAGTAGCACTACACATCTCCCTTGAGCATTTAGAGGGCAAAGACAGCTATGTGAGGATGCTATTCATAGACTTCAGCTCTGCATTTAATATGATGATACCAATGCAGCTGATAGAAAAACTGGCACATTATCAGTAAACATCTCTGTAACTGGATCCTGGATTTCCTTATTAAAAGACCACAGAGGGTGTGTTCAGGTAAGAACACATTAAAGTGCATCACGATTAACACCAGGGTTCGACAGGGATGTGTTCTCAGCCCATTGTTATTCACCATCCTGACCCATGACTGCTATGCAAAGCACAAGTCCAACCATATCATCAAGTTTGCTGATGACACCACAGTTGTGGGGCCCATTGCAAAGGAGGATGAAAGAGCATACAGAGAGAGGAGACAGCATCTCTGATCAGTTGGTGCGAGGTGAACAACCTTAACTTGAATGTAAGCAAGACCAAAGAGATTATCATCGACTTCAGGAAAAGGAGAACAAACCACCCAGTGCTCAGGATCAATAGTGAGAGTGTGGAGAGGGTTAAGGGTATGAAATTCCTGAGTGTACACATATCAGAGGATCTCTTGTGGTCAGGAAGCACTAGCCAGATGGTCAAAAATGTGCACCAATGCCTCCACTTTTTAAGAAGGCTGAAAAAGCTAAGCTTCCTCCTCATATTCTCTCCAACATCTATAGAGGTGCAAAAGAGAACATCCTCACCTGCAACTTCACAGTGTGGTTGGAAGCTGCACAGTTACAGAAAGGAAAGTGCTAGAAAGAGTGGTGAGGGTTGCAGAGAAAGTAACAGGTTCTAGACTTCCATCGATACAGCAATATTTTTATTCTGCAAGATGCATCCGAAAGGCAACCAAAATAATACGGGACAACACACATCCTGTGCATGGACTGTTTAAGCATCTGGCATTGGGCAGGAGATATCACAGCATTCACTACAGGACTACAAGACTCAGTAACAGTTTCAACCCTACAGTGATTAGACTTCTGAACTCAGGCACTAGTCCCAAAGGACTAGACACATAAGTCAATTTTTATTTATTTGTGCAATATATACCTGCATATATTCCAAGTAAGTGCAATATTTATTTATTATATCCATAGTCATTATTATTTAACTCACTCATGCAATATTAGACAAATAACTTAGGCATTTCAATCTGAAGTGTGTTTTGTATTACTTTAAATATAGTAGTTAATTTAACTCAGAGGAGGGTATTCTTTTTGTATATGAGTGTTGGTAAATGTCTTTGCTCTTTCTTGCGTGTATTGGGAGTAGTACTGTATTTGTTAATTATGTTTATTTCTCTACTTGTATATGTTGTTTCACTTTTTTGTACTCTCAAGAATTTATCTGATGCACAAAATTTTATTTAGGCTACATGTGTGTAGTTCTAAGTGACAATAAAGTTTACTTTAACTTTGACTTTGTTGATTCTGTTGATTGGCTGCTGGCTAGTGAGGCTTGGTTATTTTGAGCTTTTTTTAAAAAAGTTGTCTAAGGTTGTATATTCTGGTATTTAAGCCCTAACTTTGAGATGATTTCTGTCTATACACACTGAGCAGAGTGGAGGAGGGGCATTGACTACAACTCTGATCTGAGATATATAACAATAAGTATCATTTTTTTTGGATTATTTATACTGGTTATTGCTTCTAGCAATTTATATATATAGCACTTTTTATTGCCTGCTGCATACCTTTTACTGTATTTTATTGCTATTAACTAATCTGCATGGGTAACTGATTTGTTTGCAGTTAAAAGCATTCTGTAGCATCTCCTTGTTCCTTTATTTATTTAAAAAATTCATTTTGTGGCTCACTGCTGTGATAAATATTTCTGTAGTGTTTACTATCTAAAAGAGTGTAGGCTAATAGCTTTGTATTGTCCCAGTTCAGGTTTGCCGTCTCTGGGCCTGTTTGTTTTTGCAGTGATTGTTCTGAGCACATGATTGGCTGCTGGATAGTGGGGGTTGGTTCTTTTGAACTTTTTTTTTTTTAATGTTGTCTAAGGTTGTTATCTTCAGGTATTTAAGCTTGACTTTGAGAGGATTTCTGTCTATACACACTGAGCAGAGTGGAGGAGGGGCATTGACTACAACTCTGATCTGAGATATATAACAATAAGTATCCTGTTTTTTTGGCTTATTTATACTGGTTATTGCTTCTAGCAATTTATAAATAACACTTTTTATTGCCTGATGCATACTCTTTACTGTATTTTATTGCTATTAACTAATCTGCATGGGTAACTGAGTTGTTTGCAGTTAAAATCATTCTGTAGAGTCTCCTTGCGCCTTTATCTGTTTAAAAACTTTAATTTTGTGCCTCACTGCTGTGATAAAGATTTCTGTAGTGTTTACTGTCTAAAAGAGGTGTTATACTTGGTGGCTTTGCAGTGCCTGCCCCTACTGTAAATTTGATCTGGGATACTCCTCCCAGTCTAGTGTCATTAGATCATTCTACCTAACACAGAGAGTGCATCTGAGAAGGCCAACCCACTTAGTTTCTTTCCTTCTGTTCCTCCTTTCTCCCTTTCTTTAAAAAAATTGCTTGAATCTCCTTGTGTTCTGACTGTGCTTCTCAAACATTTTTGGAAATATAGAGTATATTTTAGTGCATTTATTAAAACTGTATTTGCCTTAATATTGCTACAACTCAAGTGCTCTAGGTTGCACTGCATCTGAATTGTTTAACTGTGTTTTAGCTGCTTTTCTGTATATATAGACTTCTCTACATATGTAGACTAGCTACTTATTCTACTGTATTACTGTCTCTTAATTGTTTTTCAGTTGTGCACTTGCCTTGCTTCATTGAAAAAGTTTTAAATTGCTAATTTTGTAGAGTTTTAATTGCATTTACTGTTTAGGGCTACAAACTCAAGTGCGTTAGCCTTTTCTGTGTTTATTTACTGTATTATTGCATTGTTTAGCCAGTTTTAACAAAAAAAAAGTACTATCTATTTTGCACGTTTCCCACCTTTCCTAGCTAGTATAGTCCAGATCCCAGGCTTTGCTGGACTCAGGACTTTATTTTCTGTGTTCAGAGCTATCCAGACCTTGCTGTGGTAGAGGAAAGTCCGACTGCTTACCAGTGGGAGTGTTGAGCATTATACTGCCTATTTGAAACTAGAGGAGTTTCCAGCTCTGAAATTGTAATTTTATTAGCCTTTTGGGGCTGATTTCTATTCTTTCAACTTTCTGGCTTAAAAACACATATGTTTGCACATTTTTCACATTGTGCAGCACTGCGGGGCTATGGTTAAACTATTCCAGGTGCCAGAAAGTCTGCTCTTCAAATTTTCCCTTAGAACTAGTTGGTTTCTCAGTAGTAGCACTAAAATCTGAACCCCTGTGATTAGCACTTATTCTAGAACCTGCTGGAAAGCACTAGGAAGCCTTAAACTGATACAAGCACTCAACTCTCTTTGACAAGAAGGAGAAATTAATTGTAGGCACTAAACAGCCTATAATTGCAAAGTACCTTGCAAAGGTAAGGGAAAACAGCTCTTGTACGTTACAAAAAAAGCACCTAAGCAGGTCCAAGGGTCAGCTTCCAGTGATTTCTCCTGTCCACCTGGTGAATCTGGGTATACTGGGGCAATGCAGCAACTGCTTCATGTACACAGACAACAATCTCCTCCTACCACCCAACACACTCTCCAACCAAGATTGTGCTAGACAGTCAAAAGGAGAAGGTTAACACCTGCACTACACCTCAAGCAACACATAGTCCTTCAAAACCCACACCATCAATACCCACACATAGCAACACTAAACCCACATATGCAGAGGCCCTTAACATTAACATGCCCAAGCAACAAGGACCTCCAAAGCTGAAACACAAACACCAGTCACAACCAAAGTGACACATAGCTCACAACACCAGTGTTCCACCAAACAACAGCCCCTAAGGCAAGACAATGTACCCAACACTTTAGTCATAAGTGACTCTATAGTCAGGCAAACTGATGTCCCACTCACCAGGCTGAACAAGGAGAAAATTACAGTCAGCCTCCTGTCGGGTGCCAGGATCCGCCACATAATGCATGCACTCAAGTCACTCCACAACAATTACAAATACGACTCTGTCATTGTCCATGTTGGAGTGAATGACTTGAGACGTACCTCCCTGGAGTACATGAAAAGAGACATGGAAGAGTTCTTGGATCATGTGGCCCAGGTAGGTATGGCCCTAGCCCTGAGTAGCATCCTGCCTTTGCCCAGAATGATACCACAGTATAAGGGAAAAATGATTGACTTCAACAATTGGCTAAGCTTCTGGTGTCATTCAAAGGGGATCCAGTATCTGTCTGCCTGGGAAGACATGATCGACAAACCACAATGCTTTGCCAGAGATGGTCTGCACCTGTCATCCCTGGGATTCAGGTTACTGGCTAAAGCTCTTGCCACCCCTATAGTGCCTTTCTTAGGCAAGGTTCAAAGGACAAAACCACCACTGTAACAGATACAAGCATGCAAAATCTGAAGGTAATGCTACTCAATGCTAGAAGTCTAAACCTCAAAATGCACTCTCTCGAGGCACTCCTAAAAATACAGAACATCGATATCTGTGCAGTAACTGAGACCTGGTTCAAGGCTCCAGACAGCACCCCTGCAATACCAGGCTACAACTCTTACCACACTTTTCGGCCACCAAACCAAGACCGAAACACTAAAGGTGGAGGAGTGTCCATATTCACCAAGGATATTCACACCTCCTGGCTAGTTGCCTAACACAATGCATCTGAAATTCTCCAGGTGCAACTAACACTAGGGAAGACTGCAATCCAAATTGTAGTTTGCTAGAGATCCCCCACCATGCCCCAGGATTCTCACTACACCTTTCTAAACATACTGGAAAATATTAAGATACACCCAAACACCCTAATACTGGGTGATTTCAACTACCCTGCCATTAACTGGAATCCTACTTGGGTACCAACACCTTTTCTCAATGATTCTTGGAATTCATAAATTCCAATGTCCTGGATCAACTAATCCATTGTCCCACCAGGGGATCCAATATCATAGACCTAGTCATTACCAACATCGAGATAGATGCTCCACACCAGTGGTCACCCCCTCATTGGTTAGTTCTTACCATAAGCAAATCACTCTTGACATCCACATCCCACCCCCACCCCCCAGTAAGTAAACCTCCATAAAAAAAAAACTTCTCCAAAGCCAACTTCAGGCTACTCAAGTCAGAAGTGACAAACTTCATGACACCCATGCAGATGGGATCTGAAAGTTTGACTGCTGAATCCTACACTAAGGCACTGTACAAACACATCCACTTGTGCATGAATCGTGCCATCCCAAATAGAACCAAGACGCTCTCCTCCAAAAAAGGGAAGCCAATGTGGTGGTCCCCTGCCATAAACAATTTATACAACAGAAGGAAGAATTTGTTGCAAAAAAAGAGGAAAATCCCAGGATGCAAAAAACTCCCTTACCAGCCTCAGTAAGAAGCTGAGATCCCTCATAAAATCCTCCAAAGCTAGTTATGAAAATAAAATTGCCAAAGATTCCAAACACAACCACAAGGCATTCTATAGTTATATCAAGAATCTAAATGGCACTGCTCAATTCTGCTCTGAGCTACAACAGAATGGCATTAAATATACTGATCCCAAGGGTATTGCCAATATCCTGGCAGATCGATTTAAGGCCAACTTCACCCTCCTCTCACCCCCTAAAGGACCCATCTCAATACCAAAAAAATTGCTAAATTCCAGTAATCACAGCCACACAGGTAGAAACCACACTCTCCAAAGGTAAGAATACAGCATCTAAGGGACAAGATGACATCCCGGGCTGTGTACTACATGAACTACAAAATGAAGTGGCACCTCACCTAAGTGTCATTTTTAATCATAGCCTCACTTCAGGCTTCGTGTCCACTGAGTGATGGACAGCTACAGTTATCCCAGTCCACAAGGGGTGCTCCACCTTGGATCCCGGGAACTACTGACCCATCAGTCTGACGAGCCTGATCTGCAAGGGCATGGATTGCATTATCATGAAACTTATAAACAAAGACATTGGCAACCTTCAAACACTGGACCCCACCCAGTTTGGGTTTGTGTGAAGGGCCGATCTTGTCTCCTGAACCTGAATGACTTCTTCGAACCAGTCTCCAGAACTGTGGACGAGGGTAAGGCACTCCACACAGCCTATCTGGACCTCGCCAAGGCCTTCGACACCATCCCCCACTCTGAAATCATAGATAAACTTACTAAGCTGGGCATAAATCCCTATGTCACTCGATGGGTTGCCAACTGGCTTACTGACACAACCCAGACTGTAAAAGTAGTGGACTCCAAATCCAGCTCCAGACAAGTGACGAGCAGAGTACTCAGGGTTCATTCCTGGGACCGCCCTTGTTTGGCATCTACTTCTCTGAAGTACAGGCCAACACTAAGGGACTCTGGCTAACAAAGTTCGCAGATGACTGCAAATTGGGAGCCATTATTGAATCCCCAAATGATGTGGATATTCTACAAAAGGGCCTTACAGAAACAGATGCTTGGTGCCAGAGCCATGGGCTCAAGCTTAATGCCAAGAAATGCATAGATATCCCCTTTGGGAAAAAACATGTATCCATGAATTACCACATAGGTGGCAGTACACTAAACACCGAAAGTGTGATGAAGGACTTAGGGACACAGGTGGACAATGGTCACACCTTCAATAACCACATCGCCACAACAGTCAAGAAATCCTTCTATGTGGCACAACTCATCACTAAGGGCTTTTCATCCAGAAAAAAAGAGGTCATTGTCCCACTGTACTCATCCCTCATTAGACCCATTATAGAGTACAATGCCCCATTTGGTATGTACCTCACAAGACATCTGCAACAGCTGGAAATGCCACAGAAATACCTCATTAAAAGAATCACAGGCCCAAAGCAGATGCCCTATGCTGACCATCTAAAAAAACTCCAGCTATACTCTGTGGCATATTGTCTACTGAGAGGCGATCTCTGCTTAACATACAAGGCCATGCCAAACTCTGAGCTGTTGGACATGTTCCACTTAAAGAAATCCCAAACCCTCAGAGCCACATGCTCCAGGGATCTAAACTTTGTCATCACAATGATCAAAACATGCTGGAGGGATAGATTACTGACCCAGAGACTCCCTAGACTCTGGAATAGACTGTCCATACATGTCAAGCAGAGCGCTTCTTTGGCCCTCTTCAAACGGAACCTTGACAATTGGATCGGAGAAAGGAAATTCACCCCAGGGATCATGTCAGTCACCCTGCTAGACAGGGGTCCAGGGAAGTAAATAGTGTGGGAAGAAATAGCCAGGGAATTGTTATGGCTAGGCTTGTATAGGCCCTAAGGCCAATAGCCTAGTACCAACTTATGAACCTATGAACCTATACAAGGTGAGTTTTAGAAAACAAACACAAAGGATATGTATGCATTACTTTCTTTACTAACATATGAAACTGTGGTGGTGCAGCGGTTAGCGTTGTCACCTCACAGCAAGAGGTTCTCCCGTTCGATTCTCAGCTGGAGCACCTTCTGTGTGGAGTCTGCATGTCCTCCCCACAGTTAAGTGATGTTTAAAGACATGCAGGTAGGTGCGTGCATGAATAGGTGTGCTTTCCTTGAAGGTTAGGTGTCGGGCTGGAAACTCGGCACTGTAAAGATCCACTGCCAATCATTAGCAGACTGGAGTTCCATTGTGGCGATCCCTAACTGGGAAAAGCCGAAATACTTTCTTTCCTAAAATATGTGTTAATGTAAGCAGTCTTTATTTATATGACAGAACAAGAGACATGTTATTTTCATAGTTCTGATAAAAATGATTGCATACACATATACATATACTTATACTGCATTCTTTGACTGATTATAATATAGTGATGACAAACAAACACATAAGACGGAAATAGTTTTATAGTGTTGATACAATGTGATTGCATAACACATGTACATATGATAAATTCCATGCTTGTTTATAATGTGTTGGCAAGTAGGAAAACAGCACATTATAATAGAGAGGGAAATACTATGTGATAAATTGATTTATAGGTTGCATTGATGGTCTTGTGGGAAAATTTATAAGGTTATGGGTGTGTAAACTATAGTATAAGTGTGGTGGCAGTAATGATGAGAGATTTAGGTTAGTGAGTCACTGAATGGGTAGAGGAGATAATTATATCTATCAAATGTCCAGATTTTTGCTTCTTATTTTTGGTCTGTTACTCATAAAAGTTTATTTTTTCTGGCAAATCACTGGCAAATCATTGAGGATTAAAGTCAGAAAATAATGGCAGACATCTCAGTTTCAAAGTTCATACCCTTCAGAAAATCAAGGTTAATAAAAAACATGTTATTCTATCAACTTTCTAAGTTTCTAAGAGCAACATTTAAAAAGTATACCTATTTTTGGGCTTTTGTCCCCCTATTATTTATGTCTTTGTCCAGATTTCTTGCTCTAAGAAGTTGAGAGATATGATAATGCTAAGTAGTAATGATGGGGAGAGGAGTATTATACAGTGCAAGTATAATTCCTCGAATAATTAAGGGTGGTATTTGTAGTCATTACACAACTGCATTAAGGTAATTGTCACTGTTCACACATAAACACAACTCTTGCATGAATCATTGAGGCCATTTGCAGTTCTGAGCAATGGCGTTGAATAAGCATATTCAAATGAAGGAATAATGAGCTAGTAATAAGAAATAATAAAAAACTTCTTATGCATATAAACCATCTTCCTGCCTGACTCAAATTCAGAGTCATATTTTGAAGCATTTTCACTCCATTCAAAAATACGTTATAAAAGGCAGGATCACATCTTTTTTATTTACTTTGCAATTGATGAAGATGTTTTGCATTGCTGCTGGCATAGCTATTTCTCAGTGTGAGCTGCTTGTTTTGGTCGAGGGAAAAAAATGTTTGTGCCCAGCATAGATTACTGGCTAAGATGACAAATATATAGTAAGAGAATCACTCATTGTAAATTTGATAATCAGGAAATCCTTGATAGGTTTAAAGTGGACAGTGACATTTTAAGGGTTTTAATGAGTATATACAGCCCACAAACAGGAAATGGGGGAATGCATGGCCTTCTTATCCCTGTGGATACAAGATATGTCTAGTCCTCAGTACACTTGCCATGGATACCTTCTAGAGACAGACTGGGGACATGTTGGGTTTTTCTCAGAATTTTACCTCAAGGATAATTCAACAGTTCCTCAACATGTTGTTGGCATGTGTGGATCAGCAATCTATTTCCCATTGCCACATCAAAACCGATCTTGTGTGCCTTTTATGGGATGGTATAGCTCCCTGAGGTGCTTGGTGCAATAGATCCCTTCCATGTAGTCATTAAGGGCCTATCAGGTGCATGGGGGAGGAGTACCAGTATAGGAAGGGCTATCATTCCATCAACTGCCAGGAAGTGTGTGGCACATAGGATTGCATCACCAAGGTGTCTGCCCAACATCCTGGAAGTGTCCACAGTTCCCATATCTGGCACACTAGCTATCTCACATCTTTCTGCATGGTAGGATGTCCCATAGTCATCTTTTTGGTAAGATGACATTTAAATTTTTATTATCTAGTTAGTTAATCTTAATAAAATGTATTGCTTAATACTAAACCATATTTCCTTTGTTTTGACACCCCTCTTTTTTCCTTCTGTTTTTCAGGCAATCATCATTTGTGCAGTGTTGGAGCCATGGCTTCTGACTCCTATGGGAAATCCAACAGGAACTGAGGAAGACAATTTCAATACAGCCCTGTCCCAGACTCATATTGTCATTGAGAGTTGATGGCATGTTAAAAGCCTAGATGAATCTGGGGGTGCCTTTCAGTATGGCCAAACTATGCCTGCAGAATGTTTACTGCATGTTGTATTCTGCACAACATGATCATGCACTGGCCTAATGATGAAGTGACCCATGCTGTCATTGCAGCTCCCATTGCAGGTCCTACTATGATTAATGATGGCCAGATGGCAGCAGTAGTAAGGGACCCTATGCAGCACGCTTGTGCATGGTATATGGCTATTCATATAAAGAGCCGGCATCTAGTCTAGAACTATGGACCATGGCATTCATGTTAGTGTTTCCTTTAGTATACTCAGAGTATAACTGAAGCATGCAGTATAATGTGTGGACTAAGTTGTGTGATGCCCGGTCTCTTGTCACTCTTCATCAGGCATTCCTTCTTATCTTTAAATATAGTTATTTTTTTAAAGTACAGTTAATAGCATTACTGTTTATAAAAGTTATGCCTGACTGCTCACTGAAACCTGTTAAATAATTTCAAATGGAGTAATGTAAGTAATATTTGCATTTTTTTACTGGTTTGATGAAAATATTTGCTTAAGGACTCCAGAATCCCTGAAATGGGAATTTATTAAGAAGTGTAATTTGCATAGTTGATTGATTTGATTTTGCAAAATTGTATGTACTGCAATCTCTAAACTTTACTTAAGTGAGTTCATACCTTGGACAGGAATGGAAAATGTATCACATTTTTGCAATTTTTTTCTCCAATTTTATCTATGGCATATAAGAAATATTTTAAATGATTATTATTTACTGTTCTGTATTAAGATAATATACATCAAATGAATTCATTATATCATGCACACCAACTTGTGTTTTCAGAAACAGCAATCATTTATGCAGTGCTGAGAGTAAAGTTGCAACATTGCTAGTGTTGATGGCATGATCCTCATGTGATTTATTAATTCAGGTGTAGGTAATCCTCTTAGTGTTTATTATTTTGTTTTCTTATGTGTAATTGTCAACTTTACCATTACACAAGTGAAAATCTTGATAAAGAATGGACCTTAATGGAGTTAAACACTGCAATTTGCATGTTATGCCTTCCACCTTTCTTTCCAGATTATTTTCTTTTATTGTAACCATTACCATCAGTTAAAACAGGCACATGGACAGCCTCTTAATGATGGGTACCATTGTACACCAACATATTCATTCACTTCCCATATTCTAGAGTTAAATACATTTTCTATTTTTTTTTTTATAAATTGAATTAAAACTCATTGACATCAGTCTACTGAAAATCATGGTAGAGAGATACAACATTTGTACCTGAAATGTCATCACAGCAAGTCAGGAGGGGCTGTCATGTGAGCTAAATGCTGACTTGTTGTGATAACATGACCTACTGGGTGCAGGTGATTGTACGGACACTGATCTCATAGTGCTATAGGACTGAAACTTTGAATGAGAGATTCTTCTATATGTAGATGAACCCTGAAGTGGCCTGCATGAAATCTGTTGTGTTTGTTCCTGTCTATTATTTCAAATAACGTCTTGGAGGTACTTGTAGTGTGATGTGCTATTCCTTCCATGTTCGTATAGTACCCCGTCCTCTTCCCCATCTAACACAGACTTGTATTTGAGCCTGGTCAGACCTCAGTAGTGTATGAATGGAGATGGACATGGCTGCTGTATGCGCCACCATACTGTGGATCAATGAGATCATGGCATTATCCCTACCTTCTAACATTTTCAGTTCTGTAAACCGTCATGTACACCCTGCAGTACTCTGACCGTTTCTACCTAACTGTCTGTGGCAGTGCACTGAGCCTTAACAATCATCATCTTCTTTTGGCTGTTCCCATTAGGGGTCGCCACAGTGGATCATCTGTTTCCATTTCTTCCTGTCCTCTGCATCATGCTCTTTCACACCAACCGCCTGCATGTCCTCTCTCACCACATCCATAAACCTCATCTTAGACCTTCCTCTTTTCCTCTTACCTGGCAGCTCCATCCTTAGCATCCTTTTCCCAATATACCCAGCATCCCTCCTCAGCACATGTCCAAACCAACGCAATCTTGCCTCTCTTGCTTTGTCTCCAAACTGTCCAACCTGAGCTGACCCTCTAATATACTGATTCCTAATCCTGTACATCCTAGTCACACCCAGTGCAAATCTTAACATCTTTAACTCTGCCACATCCAGCTCTGACTCCTGCATTTTCGACAATGCTACCATCTCCAACCCATATAACATAGCTGGTCTCACTACCCTCTTGTAGACCTTCCCTTTCACTCTTATTGGTACCCGTCTGTCACAAATCACTCCTGACACTCTTCTCCACCCATTCCACCCTGCCTGTACTTTCTTCTTCACCTCTCTTCCACACTCACCATTACTCTGAACTGTTGATCCCAAGTATTTAAACTCATCCACCTTTACCATCTCTACTCCCTGTATCCTCACCATTCCTCTACCCTCTCTCTCATTTACACACATATATTCAGTTTTAGCCCTGCTGACCTTCATTCCTCTCCTCTCTAAAGCATATCTCCACCTCTCCAGGGTCTCCTCAACCTGGTCCCTACTCTCACTAAATATCACAATGTCATCTGTAAACATCATAGTCCACAGGGCCTCCTGTCTAATCTCATCTGTCAACCTGTCCATCACCACTGCAAATAAGAAAGGGCTCAGAGCTGATCCTTGATGTAATCCCACCTCCATCTTAAATATCTGTCACTCCCACCGCAGTCCTCACCAATGTCACACTACCCTTGTACATATCCTGTATCACTCTTACATACTTCTCTGCCACTCCTGACTTCCTCATACAATACCACAACTCCTCTCTAGGCACCCTCTCATATGCTTTCTCTAAGTCCACAAAGACACAATTCAACTCCTTCTGACTTTCTCTGTATTTCTCCAACAACACCCTCAGAGCAAATATTGCATCTGTAGTGCTCTTTCCTGGCATGAAACCATACTGCTGATCACTAATCATCATCTCACTTCTTAACCTAGCTTCCACTACTCTTTCCCATAACTTCAAGCTGTGACTGATCAATTTTATCCCTCTGTAGTTACTGCAGCTCTGCACATCACCCTTATTCTTAAAGATAAGTACCAAAATAGTTTTTCCCCACTCCTCAGGCATCCTCTGACTTTTCAAAATTTCATTAAACAATCTGGTTAAAAATTCCACTGCCATTTCTCATAAGCACCTCCATGCTTCCACTGGTATGTCATCTGGGCCAACAGCCTTTCCATTCTTCATTCTCTTCATAGCTGTCCTTACTTCATCCTTGCTAATCTGCTGCACTTCTTGATTCACTATCCCCACATCATCCAACCTTCTCTCTCTCTCTCATTCTCTTTATTCATCAGCCCTACAAAGTACTCTTTCCATCTACTCAACACACTCTCCTCACTTGTGAGTACGTTTCCCTCACTGTCCTTTATCACCCTTACCTGCTGCACATCTTTCCCAGCTCTGTCCCTCTGTCTAGCCAATCGGTACAGGTCCTTTTTTCCCTCTTTAGTGTCCAATCTCTCATACAACTCTCTATATGCCTTATCCTTAGCCTTCGCCACCTCTCTCTTTGCCATGCGCCTCATCTCCTTATACTCATGTCTACTTTCTTCATCTCTTTGACAATCCCACTTCTTCTTCGCCAGTCTCTTCCTCTGTATATTCTCCTGTACTTCCTCATTCCACCACCATGTCTCCTTGTCCTCCTTCCTCTGTCCAGACATCACACCAAGCACCTTCCTAGCAGTCTCCCTTACTAGCTGTGCTGTAGTTACCCAGCTATTCGGTAACTCTTAATTGCCTCCCAGTGCCTGTCTTAACTCTTCCCTGAACTCCACCTCACAATCACCCTTTTTTAACTTCCACCATTTAATCCTTGGCACTGCTTTCACACTCCTCCTCTGCTTCTTGATCACCAACATCATCCTGCAGACCACCATTCTATGCTGCTTAACTACACTTTCCCCAGTCACCACTTTACAGTCTCCAATCTCCTTCGGACTGGCCCTCCTACAGAGGATATAATCCACCTGTGTGCATCTTCCTCCACTCTTGTACATCACCCTATGCTCCTCCCTCTTCTTAAAATACGTATTCACCACAGCCATGTCCATCCTTTTCGCAAAATCCACAATCATCTGACCTTCTGCATTCCTCTCCTTAATACCATACCTACCCATCACTTCCTCATCCCCTCTGTTCACTTCACCAACATGCCCATTGACGTCCGCTCCAATCACTAGTCTCTCACCCTTGGGTACACTCACCACCACTTCATCCAACTCACTCCAAAATTTTTCTTTCTCATCCATCGCACACCTAACTTGTGGAGCATATGCACTAACAACATTCATCATTACACCATCAATTTCCTAACAATATCTTGCTATATTTGCTGCTGGGCAGCCTTTGCTTTATGTACTTCCTGAGATAGTTGCAATGTATGCAATGTATAGGTGCCACAGTGGATAGTGTTACCTATGAGTTTCAGTCCCCATCCAGAAGGTGCTCCTGTGGTTCTGGAGATACTGGTGTTGAGGTGCAGGGGGTTTCATCTCTGTACAACTTGGTATATATTGTCCCAGTGACCTTAACTTTGTGGTCCAGTATCACTTCCTACAGAGTTGTTTATATGTTGTGTGGTGTGTGATCCTGACATTAATCTTGGTGATTGCTTGCCACTTTCCTCAGACTGTCTCATGAATATAACTATGTCATCGTCATCATCATCATCATCAACCATTCTGCTGCTTATAAAGTCACTGGTATAGTAAAACTGCTTGTTTCTGCTTCCGACCCTTTAAAGAATTAATTGATAACATTACTACTCAGATACTGGAGTACACAACTGTATGCTGTGTAATAAGGTGTGGCGGACACTCATTATGTGCAGAAGTGGAGGGCTCAGCTGTTAATTGTAAATGTAATGTATTACATTTAATCCTTTTAGCTGACTAGTCATTTCTTTATCCAAATATGTTATGAAGGTCAAGCTATCCTTCCTGAGATGATGTCGGTACATGCTGCAGACATAGATAATAGCCAGTGTCAACACCACCATTGATTATGCTCATGTCATACTCATTTGTTTTGTAGTCATCCCCAAGAATGGAGATGAGGTACTCCTCATCAAGTATTAAAGGAATAAGTGTTTGAGGTCTCCCCCAACCCCAGTACTGCTATGGGCAATTGTAATTTGCCTTGTTTTTGCTCTGGCACATTCCCATTGACCCTCTTCTTGCACTGTGTTCATGTGCACTTTCCTTCACCAGCAGCATTTATATCCATAACCACTTTAGGCCTTTGCCCTCTCAGTTTGCTTGGGTTCCCCCATGAGTGTGTGGTTTTCCTCATGGCTGAAATGATCTATTCTCTGTCTGGATCCCTGCTGCCACATCACTCACCCACCTAAAACAGCATACAAAAAATAATATACTGAAGTTTGAGCCACTTAATAGCAAAGCAACACAGCAATGAAAGCATGCCTGCATTAAACACAAATAAATCAAAGATCTGAAGACAACAATGTTTATGCTGACACTACATCCATATTTATATATATATATATATATATATATATATATATATATATATATATATATATATACATATCTACTACAAATCAGAATTCACTCAGTGAAAATTGTGTAGTATTAAACTGTACAGCATTTTTCACAAACACAAAATAATATTGCAAATGCTTACATTACACTATGTTATGCTATTGCTGACAGAGTTTAAATCCTTACTCTACCACTTTGTTGTTTTTATACTGCTACGAGTGACAAAACCTGTTCCCCAGTATAGCAACATGTATCCTGACAACACAATACATTGAAGTAAATGCAGTTCATCACATTTCACTCACTTAAAATTGTGTACCAATATCCTACATAACAAAATCTACAGATGCAAGCAAATACTAAAAACATTTTTTCACATTGTCATCTGTAGTCCTTCCTCAAACATTTGCAAAACTACTGTTATGAATTTTTATTTATGGATGACATGCAATAAGCATTAACATGAATCAACTGTATCTGAAAGTCTCATCAATGAAAATATATTTTTCCTAGTAATAATTGTTCTAAAGATTGAAAATGTACCATTTTCCAATAATTTATGACTATATTGCTATTTTTATTTTACTTGAGAAACTTCATGCCTTCTGAAAACATTTTCCACCTAACTTGACTGATCTCAACTAAACATAGCAGCATTAATGTTACTCACATAAACCAGGCTTACTTACACATTTTATACACACATTAAGTTGAGTATCTCTGTGAATCACAGTCCTATGCCAATGAGTATGGTGACACTTTCTTACAAATAGTGCTCGGGTAGCTGTGGATGAGCTACAATGAGCAATGCTGAGCCAAATTGGCCTAGGGAATGCACAAATGTGCCTAATATATCTCAAATTTCTTATGCATAGAGAAAGGAAAATGGAGTCAACAACATTTAGGTTGCAGAACCCTTGATGACTAATCCATGCCCATCTTGTATACTCAGATATACATTACCACCTCATACCACTTAGTGATATCTATTAAAGTAAAATGACACCAACTTTAAGGGTTATTTATAAACCAAAGTAAAAAACGTATTAACTGCTGCATTACTTTTAAAGGCATGTATTCAAAAATGAATAAAGCATGACCTTAATGTCAATTGCACAAATAAATGTTAAACCTAATTGTGTAGAACTAATAACGCACATAAACAAATGACAAAGTAATGATCTAATAACTGGCTTTCATTTGCCATAACAAAATGCATACATATTCCTTAAAAAATTCATGATATTTATGTGGCAATACAGTTTGGTAAACAAAAATTGCCAATAATAGCAGTTTCAGATCGAATGACCCAACATAATAGTTGGGTTTGATTATGCTGATGTCACGTTCCAGAGGCTGTGGTTCCTACTCTTTAAACCACAACCCGTAGTTGCATTCCTCACTTTGGTACTTGCATTTTGAATGACAGCAGCACCTATGAAGGCATAAGACTGAGTTCCAAGCTCATCTGATAGGGAAACAAATTCTTGGTCTACCTCATGCAGGACTCCTACCTGGACAAAATAGAAAGAGTAGCACCAAGCAGTGAATGGAGAAATTGTTGACATCTGGCAGAAGGTGAGTGAACCCCTATCAACTCTGATAGGGATCACCCACTCTTGCAACCAGTGTCTGCACAGGTACAATGACCTGCAAATACACAGGAACACACACACACACACACACACACACACACACACACACACACACACACACACACACACACACACACACACACACACACACAAACACACACACACACACACAAAACACATACACACAGATATTAACATATTTGCATTGCCATATAATTCTATGCTCTGTCATTGTTACCTTATTAATTATTTCTATTATAGGCAGACAACTTTAAAAATTGTATAAGGACAGTCATTTTTTTCCAAAATAATAACTACACATTCAAGACCTCCATTAGCCAACATATCCTAGGCAGAGATGGAGTGGATTTTAAAGCAGCAATTGAATGACCAGCACAGAGGATAGCAAGAAATGAACTGTTCACTTTCTTACTTTCAGAATTTAAAAGTGTGTTGCTTACAGCAACTTTACATGACAGTATTTAACAGTGCAGGTAATGTATGCAAGGCATAATGCAAAGCAAAGACTTTAATGGACATATATGCAAAGTTTGAAGAAAGTACCCACCCCCAGTCAGACTATACACTGGCAACAAAATATAACAATTTGAAGGAAGTCATAATATCCAGCTTTTTAACTTGCAGCAAAAATAAAGATTTCCTAAAACAAATGGTTTCAGTACAATTATATTATGAAATGTTGTGCTTTGCTGACTAATAAATGTACTCAGATTCAATACATATAAATACAGAAGTTCTGTACTTTACTGATTAAAACATAAGCAGATAAGTGGACAGAAAGTATGTGCTTTGCTGGTTAATAAAAGTATGTGCCTCCCTGGACTTCATGAAGAGAGACATGATGGACTTTTTGGACTGTTTGTCCCAGGCCACTATAAACCTAGCATTGTACAGCATTCTACCTTCTCCAAGAATGATGCTATAATATAAACAGAAAATAATTGACTTAAATAATTGGCTTAGATTAGGTGTCATTTGAAAGAGGTTCAATATTTCTCAGCCTGAGAGAATATAGTTAACTGACCATGCTGCTTTGCCAGTGATAGCCGGCATGTGTCCCCTCTGGGATTTTGAATATTGGTTAAAACCTTGCCCATCTACTGCCTTTTTTAGGCATTGTCTACTTGATAAACCTACCAACATAGCTAAGCCAGTTCAGGAAAATTTGCCAGAAGTCTAAACCTGCAACTCTCTTCACCCTGGAGAATGTAGACATCTGTGCAGTTACTGAGACAGGGTTTTAATCCGCAGTGGGCACCCCTATAGTGTAGTTCTACAAGGCATTCCACACATTCAAACCATCTACTGCACAGGAAGAAACAAAAGGTGGTGGTGTCTCTATTTACATTAAAAATAAATGCACCTCAATGATGGTCGATCAGTATAACACACACGGGCTTCTCCATGTCCAAATTACCTTAGACAAAGTCCCATGCCACATCTTTGTACACTATAGGTCCCACTCTTTCACACAGGAAAACCATAATACATACTTAAATATACAGGAGACACTCCTCATTCAACCTAACACATTAGTCGTGGGCACTTTTAACTATCCCAATATAAATTGAGAGTCATAAAAGACCCCCTAACATGCAGGTCCAAACATTTCTGGACCTGCAAACACCTTTGACATTTAGTCTGTACTCCCACAAGGACAGGGGGTCAGCAACCTTTTTGGAACAAACAGACATTTTATCCTAAAATGTTTGACCCAAGATTTACAAAGAGCTGCAATGGGTAGAGAAGGGGGGGCGGGTTGAGATATGATTTTTTAATACAATATGGGTATATATGTATTTAACAAAAACAAAACTTCAAATAATTACAGCAAATGAAAACAGTATTCAACTTTGTCATAATCCAGAGTTTTTTCAAAAAAAAAATCTTTCCTTCACCCACACAATGAGGAACAAAATATTTCTTTCCACTATATTTCTGATTCACATATATGTAGAAATCTGAGGAACAATTAAGCAATGAGACATGACAATGTATGCATTGTTGTGCAATCTTGCTGACAGAGTCAGCTGAAACACTGAACAAAGCAGGGTGTCACCGTTATCCCAAGTGTGATGTTATCACAAATTATACAAACAGAGAAATTTTAAAGTACCACAATCAGGCACTCGGATTGGTTAAATGAGTCCTACCTTAGTGGCAAGATAAGCCGTAACTTTGATCCTGCTTGTGAAGTGGTTGATTGGATGTAGGACAAACCACCATCAAAGCAATCACCACAATTGATTTGCTACCCATTATCAGAGCAATGACAAACTTGTGTCTTTCGGCTTTTCCTGGTTAGGGGTCGCCACAGCGAAACTCCGGTCCGCTAATGATTGGCAGTAGATTTTTACATGCCGTGTTACCAGCCCTGACGCACAACCTTCAATAAAGGTAAGCCCATTCATGCATGTCTCCACACAGAAGACACTCTAGCTGAGAATCGAACAGGACAACGTCTTACCGTGAGGCGACAACATGACAAACTAAGAAGAATAAAATAAAATAAAGATAAGGTAACCTTGGAAATAAAAGTGCCTATAAACCTACTCTACTCTCCACATCCAGTAATGCAATGTATTACAAGCAGCGCAGCTTATAATAACAATGAATGTCAGGAAAAAAACATCTTATTTTAAACCACAGGATTTGTGGCATATAAAGAATCACTGAATGCTTTTGCCATAAGGAAGCACTTGAAACTGCATACATCTGTTGCTCATTTACTCTGTATTTAAAATTCAGCTAAGAAAAAGCTGCTTACTGATGACTGCATGTAAACTGATAAAAAAAATGAGATCATGGTTTGACAACAATATACCTTATGTAAGTTTCTTCTATTTCTCATTTATCCATTTTCCTAAAAGAGCCAAAATAAATAAATAAAAATACCTTTTTTTTTCAGCGCTGGTCAACAGGAGAGATGCGATCCATAAAGCAGCCACATCCTATTTGCCTTACGTGGAGGGAATGGAACACTTCATTTAAATTTCCCTCCAACTTTCAACTGTCAGGCAGAAAACACATGGCAAGCAAGCAATTTACCCTCAGCTGCTAATGCAGAAGTTATTGCTGGTTCTAAACATTCAAGGCAAGCAGCTGCTTAGCCGCGAACGTGAAAATTCAGCTGCTCGGGTACAGACACAGAGGTTTACGAGAAGAGCCGCAGTGACATGGTCAAAGAGCCGCATGTGCCATGGGTTGCCGACTGCTGCACTAGGAGCACATACATCCTCACAAACATGGCAGAACATTGCAACCTCCCTAGAGTAAAGAAAAGGTAAAACCAAGTCACCATCCAATACTGGAATTTTTAAGAATTATTCTAGGGCAAACTTCCTACTACTAAGTGATAACCTGGCAAACATTTTCATGCCTCTACAAATTCTGGAAACACTGCTGCCTATTGAAAATCATTCACAGAAACACTGTATAATCACATTAATAGCTGAATAGAGACAGCTGCACCTACCTGTATTAAGCACAGGGTCAATTCAAAATACAAGCCATCCTGGTGGAATACTGGCATCACTAGGTTGTATGACAAAAGGAAGAAATTCATGGCAAAAATTAGGAGGTGCAATGCCCAACAAGGTAAAACATCCCTCTTCAACCTAACCAAGCAACTTAGGGAGCTAACAAAGTCCACCAAAGCTAAATTTGAGGTAAATTAACCTCCCAGGCCAAGAACCATGGCAAAACATTCTTCAGCTATACCCATAGCTCCAGAGGCAATACACAGTAATGTACTGAATGAACAACAAAATGGTGCATACTGTCTACTCTGGCCTAACCAAGACATTTCATAGGTTCATAGGTAGGTAATAGGCTATTGGCCCTAGGGCCTATATAAGCCTAGGCAAAAAGGTACCCTGGCTTTCGCCACCCAAGAAAATTATTTTCCTGTGCCTCTGTCAAGCAGAGCCACCGAAGTGATCCCTGGGGTGAATTTCCTATTTCCCATCCAATCATCAAGATTTTTCTTGAAGAGTGCTAATGAGGAGCTTTGTTTGATATAGATAGGTAGTTTGTTCTAGAGTATGGGAAGTCTCTGGGACAGGAATATATCCCTCCAGCATGTTCTGTTTATTGTGGTGACAAGGTTTAAGTCCCTAGAGCATGTAGCTTGGAGGGATTAGGATTTCTTTAAGTGAAGCATGTCCAACAGCTCTGGGTTTGGCATAGCTTTGTATGTTAGGCAGAGATTGCCTATGAGTAGGCGATATGCAACAGAGTAAAGATGGAGTTTTTTGAGATGGTCTGCATAGGGCATCTGTTTGAGGCCGGTCATCCTCTTTGTGAGGTATTTCTGTGGCCTTTCCAGTTGTTGTAGATGTCTTGTGAGGTACATACCAAAAGGGGCATTGTACTCTATAATGGGTCTAATGAGTGACGAGTAGAGGGGAGCAATGACTTCTTTTTTTCCTGGATGAGAAACCTTTTGTGATGAGGTTTGCCATGTAGAAGGATTTCCTGACTACTGTGGCGATGTGATTATCAAAGGAGAGATTACTGTCCACCTGTGTCTGAAGGTCTCTTATCATACTTTCAGTGTTAAGTAGACTACCGCCTATGTGGTAGTTCATGGGTACAGAGTTTTTACCAAAGGAGATGACAATGAACTTTTTGGCATTGAGCTTGAGGCCATAGATTTGACACCAGGCATCTGTCTCAGTGAGGCCCTTTTGTAGGATGTCCACATCATTAGGAGTTTCGATTATGGCTCCTAGTTTGCAGTCATTTGCAAACTTCATTAGCCAAAGACCTTCTGTATTAGCCTGTACTTCAGAGAAGTAGATACCAAACAGGAGAGGACTCAGGACTGAACACTGTGGTACTCCACTTGTCACTGGTCTGAAGTCGGATTTGGAGTTTGCTACTTTCACAGTGTGGGTTCTGTCAGTGAGCCAGTTGGCAACCCATCTTGTGACGCAGAGATTTATACCTAGTTTAGTGAGTTTATCTATAATTCCAGAGTGGGAGATAGTGTCAAAAGCCTTGGCAAGATCTAGACAGGCTGTGTGAACCACTTTACCCTCATCTGTGGCTTTGGTGACTGCTTCAAAGAAGGCTATCAGGTTTAGGAGCCATGATCTGCCTTTTACAAACCTGAACTGGGTGGGGTCCAGAGTTTGGAGATTACCAATGTCTTTGTTTATAAGTTTCATGATGATACATTAAATGGCCTTGCAAACCAGGCTCATCAGGCTAATGGGGTGGTAGTTCCCGTGGTATGTGGTGGATCCCCCTTTGTGGAGTGGGTAGCCATCAATGTGTGCCACTCAGTGGGCACAAAGCCTGAGGTGAGGCTATGATTGAACATGGTACTTAGGTGGGGTGCCAGTTCGTTCTGTAGTTCTTTAAAACGCAGCCTGGGATGTTGTCAGGTCCCATGGATGCTGTGTTCTTGGCTTTGGAGAGTGTGGTTTTTACCTGTGCAGCCGCGAATACAGAAACTTTGCATTCTTCCAGTATGGAGATGGGCCATTTAAGGGGGTGAGAGGGGGTAAAGTTAGCACTGAACCTATCTGCCAGGATGTTGGCAATATCAGTTGGTTCTGTATATTTAGTGCCATTGTGCTGTAACTTAGAGCAGATCTGCGTGTTGCCATTGAGATTCTTGACATAGCTATAGAATGTTTTGTGGTTGTCTTTAGAATCAGTGGCAATTTTGTTTTCATAACTAGCTTTGGTGGATTTTATGAGGCATCTCAGCTTCTTAGTGAGGCTGACCAGGGAGTTCCTCCAATCATGGGATTTTACTCTTTTTTGCAACAGTTTCTTTCTTCTTTTGTAGAGTTTGTTTATGGCAGGGGACCACCAGATTGGCTTCCTTTTTTTTGGAGGATAGCATCTTGGTTCTGTTAGGGATAGCACGATCCACGCACTCATGTAAGTGCTTATAAAGTGCATTTGCGTACACAATACCTCACTTGGGCATTGTAGAAAAGCTCAGTAAGCACTGTATAAAGCCCTACATCATCCACTGGATAGCCAGCTGGCGTATAGACAGGATGCAAGAAGTTAGACTAGGAGTGTCTTTCTTCACAAAAAAAAAAAAAGCTAAAAAAAAAAGCTACTAGTGGAGCATTTCAAGGCTCATTGTTGGGGCTACTCCTGTTTGGCATCTACTTCTCTGAGGTCAAGGCTAACATCAAGAGCCTCTATCTAACTAAGTTTGCAGATGATTGCAAATTGGGTGTAGCCACTGAATCTCACCAAGACACAAATATACTCCAAGAAGGCCTGACACAAACTAATAACTGGTGCTGGAGTCATAGCCTAAAACTGAATGCCAAAAATTGCATCATAGCATATTTTCCAAAGACAGCCACTTCAGCAAATTACTACATTGATAATACATCCCATAAGGGTAGACTCTGTAGTTAGGGATTTGGGAATGCATGTAAACAGTGATTTGGCATTTGACCATCATGTGTCTACTATAGTGAGGAAATCATTCTATGTTGCTCAACTTATAAACAGGGGTATGGCATCTAGATCCAAACCTGTCATCATTCTGTTGTACTCTCCTCACATAAGACCAATCATTGAGTACAATATCCACTTCAGTATGTACCTAGCCAGGTATATGCAATAACTTGAGGGTCCTAAGAGGCTGCAAAATAAATAAATAAATAAATAAATAATGGTGTAGAAAACAAGTCCTATGTACACTTCCTCAAAGCCATGTCCTTATATTCAGCCTCCTATAGGCTGCTGAGAGGCAGCCTGTGCCTGGCCTACAATGCAGCCACTGATCCAGTCCTAATGTACCTGTTGCACATCTGTAAAACAAATAGTATCAGAAACACCTTATCTAGGGACCTTAACCTTGCCTGGAACACAAAAAGGACATGCAGAAGGGACAAGGATGTGTCTTAGAGCCCCCCCTTCTCTGGAAGCAAACTTCATCCCCACTCTTATTGAAGTGAAACTTGGATCAGTGGGTATGGAACTGTAAATATATTCCTAGTCTGGCTCCTATGTCTCTATTAGAGAGAGGAAGCATCTAAATATTTGGCCACCCATGTCCAAGCATTTATACTCCCACAGAACCCTTGAGAACCAATACCTGTTTATGAAATAAAACAACATCATTCACCAAAGAAATGTGTTGAATAAGAAACAAAATTTTCTTTCAATTTATTTTGCAATTAGAAATCCAGAAGTAATTCACACACAAATGTAATATAAAAAGTAATGTACACAAGTGCATAACCCATATCAGCAAGCTATTTCAAATATGTTACCATTTCATACACTACACCAGCTTATCTCCTTATTATCAGTAGAAATCATTACCATTGTATATCCTTCTGCTGGTTGTTCAGAGCTTTCCAATATAATTTCCCACAATATTTGTTTAGAATAAAATTTTATTAAAAATAAGTGATCACTATTAACAAAGTATGCACTGATGCATTAAGAAATTCTGAAGCAATTTATTGTCTCCATTTCTTGTTTGCCTCTCTACTATCCCTCTCACATTTCTTATATTAATTACGCATTACTTTTTCTTTTTATCCCATCTTTCCAATTTATGTTCATTCTTTCCACAGGTCCATAAGCCTTAGGAATAGCCCTACGGTATGTCCTCACAGGATCAAGGCAGTGGCACCAGACTTGTAGGCACCCTGGCAAGCTATGCAGATCATGAGCTTTGGGAACTGGCTGAAGATGTAGAGGAGCAGCTTCAGCCAATCCAGGATGTTCTTCAGTGGGTGCAAAACTCACTGTTCCAGTCAGCTCTGACCACAGAGTTGTCACATGACTCCATCCCCTTAACATCAGAGTCAACCTTTGCAACATCATCAGGCAGTGGAAATGTTTGAGGTCCTCTGGTCCAAGGTGTTTCTGGAAGGAATTCCTCTCCAACTCTCTCCTTCCCTAATCCTCTCTTGTAGCTCTCTATCCTACTCCTACCCAAACTATCTTCTTTTATATACAACAACTTTGGAAAATAGGGGCATCTATCTCCCCCCAAAAATATAGAACATAGAACCCCTCCTCTCCCTCCTCCTCCAGCATAACCCTGTTGATGTCTTCCTTCTGTGTACCCCTCTTTCTTATGTCTCCATTTTTCCATCCTTCTTATCTTCCCCTTTCCAGTCTTTTAAAAAGCAGTTAGGGTGTCCACATAAGGACAACTCTATAGAAACAATATAAAAACCCCTTTATATTTTTAAAATATAATATAATTAACTGCACTGTATGCCACTTGCCTATGTCAGTATCTCTAATTTGCTTGCACATGGTTACATTCATTCATAATATCCAAATACTTCTGAAATTGTAGGAGCATTTACATTTCTATGTAGTACTTTGCAAATACTTAAAGCTAAACTTTATCCATTTAATGAAAGCAGATGTTTCTTTGTAGAAGCTTTCAAGTTCATGTAGTCATTGCAAATAATCTGAGCTTAATGTATTGGCATATAGGCCTAGCAGCACTCTTTGTGAATAACTGCTACAAATGTGCAAACTTTGGCAGTATGAATACCACCCATACTTAAATCTTTCAAAAGTTGATTGACATACCTCCTCGTACATATAGACACCAGATATAAATTTGCACAATCCATTTACTGTGACTGTCTGACAGGTTATACTGTATTAATTTGCTCAAATGAGTGGTCATATCAAATCTGCTTAGGATGTGAAGGAACATAGTTCTGTATTGACTTGAAATTACATCAGATATATAAATTATATTCCCCATAATAAATGTTGTCTTTTCTGCTACTGAATAGAGGCCAAAAATGAAAAATCCTTGGACAAACAGTCCAAGCTATCTTTGTTGATGAGTTGCATTGGGTGGCGCAATGATGCAGTGACCCAGCAGTTAGCGTTGTCACCTCACAGCAAGTGGTTCTCTGGTCCGATTCTCGGCTGAGGTGCCTTCTGTGTGGAGTCTGCATATCCTCCCTGTGTTTGCGTGGGTTTCCACCAGGTGCTCTGTTTTCCTTGCACATTCCAAAGACATGCATCTGGACAATTTCTCTTCTGGTGTCCGCTGAAAATGGGCTCTGTCCCAGTCGAACTTTCCCGGTAAACAAATGTTAAATAAATAGAAAAATACATTTAATTTCTTAACTCTTTTATTCCTAAGATTTTGGTAAATTACTGCTATTATTACCATTTTTAGGGAAATGGTGGATGCAACCTCAGAGGTGCTATAGGAATGATCTAAGTGAGAAAGTTGTGATGATCACTGTTGTCTGAAAATTTAAAAAAACTACTTCAGTTACACTTGAACTCATCTAGGACTGATCTGATGACCAAGATTTTTACATTTCCAATTGGGTTGGAATAAAAGCATTGCAGGTAGAAAGACAGTCTTAAAATGATGTATACAAAGTGTGGCCTGAACATTCCTCTCAACTGCCCAGATTTTCATGGAATGTTCAGATTTTTGTCTCATATTTTTGGTCTGTTCCTCATAAAATATCTGTTTTTCTGGCAAATCATTGAGGACTGAAGTCACTAAATAATGAAATACATTTCAGTTTCAGACTTCATTTCCTTATGAAAATGTTTGCTAATCAAAAATCTGTTATATTAATAACTTTATAAAATTATAAAAGCAATATTTGAAATTTGTTCCTATTGTGGGGTCATGTTTTCCCATTATTTTTAGCTTTGTCCAGATTTCTTGCACTTAGAGGTTGAGAGGTATGCCTGAGTATAATTTTCTGAAAGTGTTTAACCCTGGGGTGGCACCCATGTACCTCATGGACAGGGATAGCTGGTGTTGATCTCAATCTGCTCTGTTCATAAATTCATTCTGCAATCTACCCAAAAAAGAACAAATGGGGATACTTGAGATTAACATGGCTAGGCTTGTAAAGGTTCTATGGACGCTAACCTAGTAACCTCCTATGAATGTGTAAGAAGAGGCAAAAGAATAACTGAGATATTCCTACTATAGCAAACACCAAATACACGTTAGCATAGTCACCTCACTATTACAGTACGGTAAATTGCATAATATTCAGTTTCTGCAATGACTGGTTATATTCCTTCTGTTTGGGGCAGGGGAATAAATTAAATATTCCAAGCAAATCTGTGTGTACACATATATGTCTCCTTAAAAGTGACTTTTTTGTCATTGGAAATATGCTAGTAACCCCTACTCAACAAAGAGAGAGTGAGTGAGAGAGAGAGAGAGAGAGAGAGAGAGAGAGAGTTGAGATGTCTGTCATAACATGAAAATAAATATATGCATATATCTTTAACTCTAAAATTCACCAAGCATGATGAATGTCATGGCATATTTTTGAGAAAATTTTGATTACAATCATTGATCTTGGATAACATTTGTAGTTATCAATAGTAATTCAGTAGGCTGCCTAGCTTTCTGATGTTTATTTTGGAAGAAACACACCACACACACACACACACACACACACACACACACACACACACACACACACACACACACACACACACACACATTGCCAGTAGGGTGTCTAGGTTTCTGCTGTTTATTTTTTTTAAAAGACACACACACACACACACACACACACACACACACACACACACACACACACACACACACACACACACATTGCCAGTAGGGTGTCTAGGTTTCTGCTGTTTATTTTTTTTAAAAGACACACACACACACACACACACACACACACACACACACACACACACACACACACACACACACACACACACTCAGTGTTCTAACTTAATATTAGAACTGTGATATTGTTGTTTTACTATAACATAAGCAATAGAAACAGTACTCATTTCTCAAAAGCATAGAATTTCTCTCTTTTTGGTGTTATAGATAAAAACATAGTTTGACAACTTCATACTGATGATGAAATGTTTGAGATGCTTCATTCCTTTGACTTTTTCAGTAATGTGTAAGTAGGATCAAACTAAGGCCAGAATGGCTATTAAAAATTAATAAACTACAACATTTCCAAAACATATTTAAAATAAAACAGTAAATATTCCTTTTGATCCCTTTAAGAAACAAAAAGCTATGAAATATATAAGTATATAGTTCTGTTGCAATATCAAGACTAAAGATTGTGTAATTTATAAGTACAATTAAAATTTTCCTTCTTTTTTAAAAGCTGTGACTTAAACATAACACTCATTTTACTGTAATTTAAGATACAATTAATTCATTGCATTTTAATCTTGAAGCAAAAGCTAAGAACATCTGCATAGGAATGTGTGTCAATACAATTCCCTGAAAATGGAATGTAATATAAATATGACATGCCATTTTTAAAAGATACAACCATCTATGGAGGTGAACAAAATTAGCTAAATATGACTCTGTACAGCCTATTTGAAAAGGGTCAGTAAGGCAGCTAGAAACTTTAAAGACTGTGGAGGACTTTCTTCCATCTATGTCCATGTTGTTGTTTACAGCCTGTTAAACAATTGAAATATTCCCAATACAAAGATGCTTCCTACAAAAGGAAGTGTTCTTCTTCCACAGCCTTAATGCAGTAAGTGTAGAGAAGAGGAAATGGGGGATAAAAAGATAAGAATGGCTAAATTCTTTGGTATATGCCCTTAGTAGCATTTATATCACTTTATCGAAAGATGAAAATAGCGAGTGCTATGTCATCGGCCCCAAAACATCTAAACATGAAAATATCAAACATTCAGAACAGCGAATGTTTTCCCATGGAAAGAATTTGCTGCTCTGAAACACATACACACAACACAAGCACATCAAACAAACAGCAACCACACACATGCACTTAAATTCCTACATCTAACTCTACACTAAACTAAACATATACTATCTACCCACTTACCTTAACCCAAACCCTAACCCTAAAGTCCATCACTATCGCACACTCACCTAACCCGCGCCCTAACCCTAACACACTTAAACCGCCCCAACCCTAAAGTCTGTCACTATCGCACACACGCTTAACACGTTCCCTAACCCTAACTCACTTAACCCGTCCGAAACCTAACGTACAAACAATCGCACACTTACCTGAACCCAACCCGTAACTTTCCACAACAGCGCTAAGATTAGCGAAGCCACAGAAACGGCCAACCAAATTCTTTCCCGAGGAAAGAATTCACTGTTCTGCAGCTTCACTATTCTTAGCATTCGCTGAATAGTGTTCGATATCAGAACATTCAAAGTTTTAATACTTCGATGTTCTGATATAGTCCCCCTTAGTAAACTTCAAATAATCCTTGGTTCAATCAATGTTTCTTGGATAGACAAATCTCTAGTAAGTGCAATTAATATTGCTGTGCTCCTCCTTTTGGCTCATACTAGAGCCCTGACTACTAAAAGAAGTCATGTTTATGCAGATTTAAGATGCACCATCTTTGGCAGGTGAGTTGCTTGTAATATTAGGAAGACAGATGACTGAAACTGAAAATGAATACTGCATCTTTTCACTTAACTGTTCAGCTTATTAACATTTACTAAACAAAAATTATTCTGAATTATTACTTGTGCCATTGTCTTCTGTGCATAGTACTGCTGGTGATTTTCCACAGGTTAAAATATTCATGGCAGTCTTGCAGCTTTAGTCACCTTTGCTACTGAATATATGCACACACACACACGCACACACGCACACACACACACACACACACACACACACACACACACACACACACACACACACACACACACACACACACACAGTCTACTCCTAGGTTGTTGAGTTACTAGTAGTGCTTGCTAACTCTCATGGCTATTCTGCTTATATTATTGTATTTCTTACAAAAGTATATTATTTATTGTTTACAACAGGTAACACACCTGGGCTGAAGTTTGTGTTCCACTGGCCAGATGCTGTGCATGCCTGAACAAATTGACTCCAGCTCTTCCTCAAAGAATTAAGAGGTTATACAAAGATATTACTCACTACTGACTATAAACCGTACTCGCTTTCACAGCTATCATATGGAATACATTATAAAATGTGTTCCCTTTAACCATACAACAAGTACTCATACTATTAGGCAACCTCAGCATAGAAGGATCTCATAACAAAAGTCCTCACTTCAACATTTTATTTCACTTCATAAATGGTACTAGAACTAATACTTCTAACAGGAAAAAAATCATCACTAGATAACATTATTACTAACATTCCAAAAGACCAAAGCAGTAGAGACAATTTGACATAATGGTTAAGGTCTTTAGCTCTCATGCATAAAGCTCAGGGTTTGATCATGAATGGACTTTGCATGTCCTCCTTGTGTCTCTAGAGAGCTCCTCCCACTTCCCAAGCAACTCTCAACCAAGAATGAAGTTTTGGGTAGAAACACATACTCTAGATGGTCTTCTATAGGGGGGAAGAGTTGTATAGATCAGTCAGTTTGGGCGTCAACTGTTGTTCTCAGTATGCCCTAAATAGGAGATTACAGACTGTGCACCACTGCCACTCCATGGTGCAATAATTGGATCTAGTTGATTTGGTTATGTTGACTAATGCTGCCAAACATGGGCATGGGTATTTGCATGTGATAACTGGATAAGTGGGTTGAGGTCCAGACCTGCTCCAACCAATGCCAGAGACCCATGATAATGGTAGGGGATGCATGTGCCTAATTGGCTAGTGTGTGTCAGCATAACAGATTGCCCAGCTTGAATTACCTGGGCTAGCTCTGTTCAGTGAAAACTGGACATCAAGTCAATAAATCTGCCAAAGATGAACTAAAGATTGATAGTGATCCACTAAAAGGATGCAGTTTGGAAGTAGATGACATGATAGGAAGAAGACTGAACATATTCCGTACCCAGGAGACAAGATGGACAGTACAGCAAAGCCACTTGGCTTGGGATCCAGAGTGTACTACTCAGATGCAGGACAGACTAGAAATGGTATAGGAATGGTACTGAAGAACAGACTTCAGAAGACAGTACCAGTTCATTATCTCGGATGATGCTGCACAGCAGGTTTGTGATAGTGAAGAAGTAGAGTGTATCAGGACCTACTAGATAAAGCAGGATAACATGAATTTGTGTTGATAATGGGTGACCTGATTGCACATATCAGGACAGATAGAACAGGATATGAAGACTGCCTGTGTCTACATGTGTGGTCCTCACAGGTGGGGCAACAAGAATAAAGAGAGGTCATTGTAGACATCTGTCTGGCAAGTGGCTTGGTGGTGGCCAACACATTTCAGCAAGAGAAAGAGAGACAGTCACGAGATTACATATAAGAGTGGCTAACATGCAACTCAGGTAGACCTCCTAGTAAGGAAAGGGCACAGGGTAGAATCAGTGTTTGCAAAGTCATCCCCAGTGAAACAGCTGTTCCACAGCATAAACTACTGGTTGCCACAATCAGCTGCAAACAATAGTCAAAGAAGGCTCTAAGGTCAACAGAGGCAAGGCTGAAGATGTGGAAGTTGACTGGAGGAAAAGCACAAGTTCATGGAAATACTCAGGATTCTAGCACCTTAAGAAGAACAGCAAAATAGGTAGAGTTGGAGAAAGATTGCAGTACCTCAAAACAGCACATGTAAGGATTTGAGAACAGGTATGTGGCTGAGCCAGGTATGGAAATGAGGTACATAAGGAAAGCTGGTGGTGGAATGCAGAAGTCCAGGAAGTTAACAAAGAAAAGAAGGAGTGCAGGAAAAAGTGGGAGACAGACAGACGGACCAGGCTAAGAAGGAATACTTGTTGGCTAACAAAGATGCTAAGAGAAGAGTAGCAATACTAAAGAACAAGTCATCACATTCCCGGTCAACAAATGTTAAATAAATAAATAAAAAAATGTTAAATAAATCAAAGGCACTCTCCCAGCTTCTGGAAAGTGACTCAGTGCATGCCACAAAGAAAGTCTATCAGTCTGCAAGGCAAAAATGGAAAAATAAAGAATTAAGTAATCAGGCAGCCTTCAAAAGGGCTGCCAGTAACAACCTGCTCACCAGTCCACAGGGCATCAAGGGCAGATGGAAGGAGTACTTCCAACAGCATCATAATGAATAACACCCCACAGAAGCTGTACTGCCCCAGACACAGTCTACAATGAAAGAAGATAAGGAGCCCACCATGGAAGAAGTAAGAACAACACTAACAGAAATTGTCAGGGAAAGCAGCAGGTTCAGATGAGGCTACAGCAGATATGATCAAGATGCTGAGTGAGAAGGGAAAGAAATGTCTTCTGAGGGTACTCATAGCATTACAAAGGGAAAAGAGTATCCCAGATGACTGGAGAATAAGCATTCTAGTGTCAGCATTTAAGAACTAAGAGGACATTCACAACTGTGTGCAGTTCAGAGGTATCAAACTCCTATCATATTATGTGCAAGCTCTGGAGAAGGTGATTGATAACTGAATACCCAGAGTTGTAGAAAGCTAGATTGGAGACATAGCCCTCAGCTTCTTAGGAATCTGGATAAAGCCTAAAGTAATGGGCGGGGGGGGGGGGTAGTGCCGAAAAAAGGAACAGATTTTATAAACTTAGAACATTGATAGAATAATAGGATTTGTGTTAGCATGCATTTTCTGAAGGATATGTAATATGAAATTTAAATGTATGTCATTACTGAGTGACTTCAATTCTCAGTGGTTTGCCAGAAAACCACAATTTTTTTGAGGAACAGATCAAAACTATAAGGCAAAACTATAGACATTCTGCAAAAATTTTGACATTTGGGAGGTATGATGGGAGATGACCATTTCAGATTCAGATAAGAATGCAACACAACTGACCAAATGTTTTCAGAGAGATGGATAGTTGAGAAGAAGCTAGAGATGAGGAAAGAGTCCAGTTAGGCATTCCTAGACTTGGAGAAAGCATATGACAAGTTCACAAAAAAGCTGATTTGGGCAGTACTGCAGTGGTTCCAAGTACCAGAAACATTGATTGAATTAGTGCAGGCTATGTTCAAGAAGCCACTGACTCAAGTCCAAACAGTGTTCGGTCTCACAGAGAGGTTCCCATTGGGAGTGGGTATGCATTGGGATTCAGCTCTGAGCCCACTGCTGTTTATACTGATGACTGACTTCATTAACTAAGAGGCTGGAAGGGATAGAGCAACAAAGTTGCTGTATGCAGATGATGTGGCATTACAGGCAGACTCTGAGCAAGAACTTCAGCAAAGGAAGGGAGAATGGAATGCAAAACGGAAGGCACATGGGATGAAACTGAGTTCAGATAAGACAGTTGTAATGGCAGCAAAAAGGGTAAATCAGAAGAAGCTGAGAACTGAGAATGAATGGAAAATAGTCGAATAGATTAAAAACTGTAAGTACCTGGGTTGAGGAGAACAGAAGTCTGAATAAGGATGTCAAAGCTAGAATCAGAGGGACTGCTGTCAACTGACAGACAGTGTGATGGGGAGTGTATGACAGAAGAATGCCATGAGGTTGAAAAGTAACATGTATAAAACAGTGGTGTGACCAGTACAACTGTATGGTACAGAAACCTGGGGAGGAAAGGCAGAGCAGCTGAGGAAGCTAGACGTGAAGGAGATAAAGGGCATGACACAGGGGGTAGGATGCACACTATGGGACAGACAAAGAAATGAGGACATCACAGCAGAACCCAAAGTAGGTTCAAATGTACAAAAAGTCAAAGAAAAGGGATTACAGGGTTTGGGCATGTGTAGAAAAGCAGAAGAGGCAGACAAGAAGAAGGCAAGTAGTTGGACAGATTGCATGAGAAAAGACCTGTGACAGTCAAGCAAGACTGTCAAAGTAGGTAACAGAGTAGCACTGAACTGGATGAGATGGCAACAGTTGACATGACAACCCAACCCCATGTCGAAAATGGGAAAAAGGGGGTCAATAATGATGATTATTACAAACAGTCCAAATAAACTTACTCACCCACAAATCTTATCGCATTTACCAAGTGACCACAATCCTATATTACCTTATTGGTTCTTCAAAGGAAGTAAATTCTCTCCTACTATCCATTTAACATGAACAATTCCATGGTCAGCTGAACCAAACCTTAAACAAGAATCTATAATCCTTTTATAGGCTCCCTTTTCTCTTGCTTACACGCTAAGTGCTATCCACCTTCTGCAACTTACTACTCCATTACAAGTTACATTATTCAGTTTAATTTGGCTACAATGAAGCACACCATGGGTTAAAGAATAACTAAGAAAAGGATAAGGACTGGAAATCCCAGAAATAAAGCCCGACTGACAAGAATAACAGTTTCTAAAATGGAAAACTGAAACAAGAATTGATACAAATGTAGATAAAAGTTCTTATTAGACATGCCTACAAAATAAACTACTGACACAGCCTAAATCTTATTGAAAACAATAACAAGCCTATGTATCAAAACATATTTACTGTGTTAAAGACAAGGGCATTTTAACCTGTTCTGAAAAAAAATCACATCTCTACCACAATCATTGCAAACTAAATTTAGCAATACTAACATTGCTACCCCTAACCCTCTATTTGACAAACTAATTATCAACCCCCCCCCCTTTCTGGTTAGACACATAGTTTTATCCAGCATGAAACGATACCTAAATTATAGTAAATATAATTCTGATTCTGAAATCCATGCACTACATTCTAAACAAATATTAGACTATATGCAAATAGGTGACATACTTATGGAAAAACAGCATGTATTCCATTCATAATAAAGTACCACCATAACAATATTCTCTCTCAAAAACTTAATTTTTAAAAACAACATTACACGTAGTTTACTAACTGGTACCACATTTTTTTTGCTTAAAGCAAATGCTTGAAAATGCCAACTGCAACATTTTATTAACAAGCTAAATGCCTGCAGTTTCTCAAATGAAATATGACAGTGGATAAAAAAGCTATTTAAACTATAGAACATTATCCTCATTTCAAACATTACCTTATCTGACAATAACTCTTCTTCTAAGGAGGTGTATGCCAGGGTTCAGTGTTAGACCTATTCTTCTTGCTTTTTGTAAACAATCTACCCACTGGCCTAGCTAATTTCAATTTACTTATATATGCCAATGATATCACTGTAATAAAAGCATCCTAAAACCTAATATGATCAACAAACTCCTTCAGGAACAACTTAGTCAACCATGGAATTTGTTTTCCGATATCAGTTTGACCATCGATACCAAAAAACTACAGTTACAGCAACAATCAAAAGGCTTCAGAAAGCTTCTGCCCTCAGAATAGTAGGCTCAAATAATATCCCCTTACCTTTGATACCTGAGTGAAAATACCTGGCTATAATAATAGATCGGATACTTTGTTTTCAATCTCAAACTATGAATCACAATTTTATATATCAGCTGGCCTCCCATTAATGGCATGGGGTCAATGTCTTCTAATATCCTTAACTTTAAAATTCTAAAATAACTTCTTCCCCATCTAAAAAAGCAACACCCTTCTGCATACTCAGCTAATTCAATACGAAACAATGGCACAATTCATCTTCCCTTGTAATCCCCTTTTCTTGTATGAGAATGCCATCTACAATGTAATTCTAGCTGAGCGGAACCCAATTTCAGATAAAAATACAACTCTTTCATGCTTCATAGAAGATTATCCCTACAAAATGAACATGCTTTAATGTTAATGGATAAATGTGCTTCTTCATCTAAAACTAAAGTTCAGACTACCAACTTATTTATATATTGATATCACCATTCACTGTCTGCATCCTCCTTCTGGTCATCAGTCTTTTATATGCTTATGTAAATAAACAAAATACCCTATGAATACTATTTTGTCAGAGTCAAAAGACCTACATAAATGCTGTATTATACTAAACCTAGTAGTACTGGAAAGTTTAACACACTGGCAACCTTACAGTTACCCCCAGCTCTATTATTGGAATATTAATAATGTTTGCATCACCTAGATACTGTACTTTTATACAGAACTATCCACTCCTGTGAAGCTGTACTTATTAATATGGAACATTATATAACCATTCATATAGAACTTTGTGTAGCAGTTTATGCATATTTAGAGCATAGCACAATAGTTTTGTATGCAGAATTATGTGGTATGGTACTTAGTTATATATACATCTTCGTTGTCATTAACTGACTCAGGTTATGACTGAAAAACCTTTTTGGACTAGTGCTCCTACCTTAACCAACTTAAGTAAAATGGATAAAATAAAATAAAATGCTTATTTTTTTCTCAAAAATTTGTTTTATTTTTGAAATACATTTGAATGAATTCCATAGTATTTGTACACAACATCTTAAATAACTATGTACACTATTTACATTAGCCTGACAATATAACAGATCTTAATGTATACAGTTACTTTATAAGTATGTCCAATCCATTATCATAGTGTCTGATCAATTATTGTATAGTGTCAATCAACGATAAGACTTTTCCCCAAGGGTTGCTGATAAATGGCTTTGGATAAATTCTTAGTTCTTTAATTTTAATTTCCAATAATGCTGTGGTCTTCAGTAGGCTGTAGAAGTCTTCTAGAGTTGGTATTGTGTTTCTATTCCATCTTCTTGTTATACACTTCCTTGAAATTGCGAGTATAGTCCATACTAGATACATGTTTGACCTATTCAAATGAGGACCTTCATTCACATTTAATAATACAAGAGCTGTAGTTAAATAAAATGATTAATTAAATAAAGCTTGTAGAAAGTTATTAATACCAATCCAAAATGGCTTAATTTTAACACAATCAAAAAAATGTGGTTCCAATCTGCATTGTACACTTGCTCACATCTCCAACGTATTCTCTTTATGGAAGAACTAATTTTACTGATTCTGTCTGGGGTTAAGAATGCTCTGTGCAATCATTTCCAATTAAACACTTTCTAGTATTGTGTAAAGGATGTATATTTTATCGATAATAAGATATTTGTTTTAGTATTTTCAGTTAACTGTATCGACTGCCCTTTTGTTATATATTTCCAATATGAGGTTTTCGGTGTTGTTTTATATTTTATGTTTATCAATATTATGTAAAATTTTGAAATACTGTTTCCCATGTCAAAGTCATTATATATGATTTAATATATGTATTTCATAAATTTAGGTATTTCTTTAAATCCTGTGAATATGACAGAATACTCTGTAAAGTTAGTCAGTCCTGTTGTGAAATTTTGTATGTTGTTTTTATTACTTGCATATCTAAAACTTTTAGTTCTTTGATACACTGGAGCCAACAAACAAATCCTTTCTGTCCCCAGGAATTAATAATTTCTCTATATATTTTATGTGGAAAGTTATTTGTGACTATAAATGGTGTTAAAAGATCAAACCAGATTTTTAAATCTATATTTCATTAATAATTTTCCTAAATGAGTCAATGTAATAATTAATCATACCAAGTTTTAGGGGGTTTAGTTATGTTATAGTACATACTAATACATAATATGTGCCATAGCCAATTGTTTTTATCTGTTATTTGAACTTTTTTTTGTAAATCAAATTCATTTATTGATATTACAGTTAGTAATTCTTTCCAATTTGCAGAGTAATTTGGAATTGTCCAGTCTGAGATTGTTTTAGATATTGATGCTTTAATATATGTTTCTATATCAGCAAAGTTTAATCCTCCTTGCTTCCATGGTCTGATATGATGTATTAATGCTATTCTGTTTCTTTTGGGAAACCATAAAAATGTTATTAGGCATGAAGTTATTTCTTTAAGTATATTCCTTTCTGGTAACAGTTGTAATGCCAAGGCTATATATAGGATCTTAGGCAGTAAAACCATTTTTATTAACTGTAGTCTATCTTCAAATGTTAATAGTATTTTGTTCCATTTTTCCACAGAGATTTTATTTGTATTGATGATATTATTATAGATTTTTGAGACTAATTCATTATTATCCTTGAATAACTCAATTCCTAGATAGTTTAAGGTAGATTCTTGTTTCCCTATGATGTGACTTAGTCTGCAGTTTTTTTTTTTTATTTAAAAATAAAAAAAATGATTTTGATTTATTGAAATGGAGTCCTGAAGTCATGTGAAATTTGTCAATTAATATATCTAATTTTTCTAATGTCTCTTTTGTATTAGATAATGTTAGTAATATGTCATCAACAAATAGCATTACTTTAGAATTGTATTGTTCATAAACATCTATTTCTTTGATTTTTATATTGCTACAGATTGAATCTGCCAATGTTTCAATAGCCAGAGCAAATAGAATCGGTGACATGGGACATCCTTGTTTAGTGCCTTTTGTTATATGTATAGATTCAGAGGTAAAAGGACCTAACTTGACATACGCTAAATTATTTGTATATATATTCTTTAGGAGATGAACAAAGGATGCAGGAAATTCAAACAGCATTAGGATTTTGAATAAATAATCCCAATTTAGGGAATCAAAGGCTTTCTGTATATCTAAGCCAATTATGAGTGTTTCTTTATTTCCTTTATTAACATAATCTATAAGATAAATGATCCTTTTAATATTGTCTAGTGTGTCTATGATATATAAATCCAGTTTGATCATTATTTATTGTTTTGGATAGTGGTATTTTCATTCTGTTAGTTAATATTACCATAAATATCTTATAGTCATTATTTAATAATGATATAGGTCTATATGAGGTACAGAGGTTTGGGGATTTGTTTTCCTTTAGGATTGGTATGATTAATGAATATCTCCAAGAGGGTGGTATTAAAGCTTGTGACTGAATTTCTAAATAGAGTTTTATGGAAGAGGGATAGTATCTTTGAAGGAAAAAGTTTATATATTTCCACAATTATGCCATCTATATTTGGAGCTTTATTATTTTTACCCGTTTTTATTGTATCTGTAAATTCTTTGTAGGATATGGGTGCTTGCAGATCTAGTTTTAATTTTTCTGGTAATTTTTATATTAGAGCATTTTTCATCTAGATTTAATTGACTGATATGTATATTTTCCTTTTGGAAAAGTTCCATATAGTGATTTCTATAGGCATCACGAATGTCACCTATATCCAAGAAATTTTTCCCTTTCTTTTCATGGAAGATACTTTTAATTATATTAGTTTTTGATTGTATTTTGATTCTTGTGGATAAATTATGTAGATATTTGGGAGAAGTGGCCAAGGTATTCATTTTTAGTTTTTCTAAAGCTAAACTAGTTTTATGTGTTAGAATTTCATTGTATTTATTGTCATCTCCAAATGATTTTGATTTTTTCAGCTTTTACTGACAAAAGTCTGGATTGTAGATCTAATGATTCAGAATCCCATTCTCTGATTTTTTTTATACAAAGTTAGAGTGTTACCATATATGTAAGCTTTTAATGAGTCCCATATCATTATTTTATTTATCTCTAAGGTGTAACTAATATCTAAAAAGAACTATAGTTTAGATAATAACCAGGGTTTGAACTATTTAATTTTGGTTATATATGCTGGAATTCTGGAGTTAGAGATTAATGGTTTGTACCCATTTTGAAGTTTAAGTATCAATGAATTTTGGTCTGAAAATGGGTAGGGAGTGAATGAGAAAGTAATGATTTTAGAGTGTAAGTCATGGGCAGCAAATATTTTATCTATTCTAATTTGGGTACCAAATCTGTGATCTTGATGGGAAAACAACAAAGATGTATCTTCTTTAAATTTGAAAGTATCTACAAGATTAAATGATTCTACCCACTTGTTTAAAGCTTTTGATACAGCAGTTGTACACAGTGGTCTTTTATTTGTAGTTTCAGAAATATCAAATATACAGTTAAAATCTCCTCCTGATATTACGTTTCATTTATAATTATTGGAAATTAAATCCAAGTGTTTTTAACAGTTCCTGTTCCAATGCCTGGGAACCAGTAGAGATTGGCTAGTGTTCATATTCTGTTATTATATTTAACTATTACTAATACCATAAGGCCTTCTTTATCTTCATACCTATAAATGATTTCTGGGTTAATCACATTTGTTTTCTATAAAATTGTTACCCCTTTTGTCTTTGTCTTATAAGTGGATTGCACCAATATCATATATTCCTTAGGATTCCATTTGCAATTGTCATTTGTTTTGAAATGAGTTTCTTGAAGGAAGACAATTTCTGCTTTGTTCAGTTTTAAATATTTAAGCAGATTTGATCTCTTGCTAGGATTGTTTAAGCCACTGGTATTTAAAGATAATAAAGTTAAATCCATCTTAGGTTATTTAGACTATGTATTTTTTGTTTTATTGTGACTATTAAACATTTTCCTCTGATAACTATAATGTATACGTTTGAGCTTTTAAAGGAAATTATCAGTTTTATACTTTGAGTGTTTACCAAAAAAGTAATGTTTTGGTCAGGCATACTAAAAATGTTTTTATGAAATAACAAATTTAAATTAATAAATGTTAATAAAACTAAGATTTGCACTAGTCATGGAATGAAAATCATTCCTAATCTGATGGATAAACCTAAGCCCATCAGATTAACACTCATACCATAAGAACCCAGAACATCTGAGCTCCATAAATTGAATTATCATATGTAAAATATTTGTAATAGGAATAAGCAATATTTATATTATTTTGAACAGATATAGTATTATTGTAGATTAGACAGAATTCTAATACAATATAAATGTCTACTTATTCTATAATCAGTTAATATTTACATGAAAGATAGATGACAAGCAATTCAATTATAGTAAAGTAGGATGTATCATATATAAAAGCTCATTAAAAGATTATAGCACACAGTTATTTAACATATTCACCCTTACTGATGAAGTCTCTCAAAACGTATTACTTAATATAAATAGGTGGTAATTATATTTATGCCTAATGGTTATAATGCAATGTATTTTATTAGATATATCAGAAGTTATATTTCATAGTTTGTTTGCATTTAAGTAATCACTTTGTTTGTTGCTAACTTACTTAAAGCATCAAGTTTGTTTTATGTGAACATTGATGAATGTTAGTGCATTTTAATTATCAGTGCATCACTCTTCGCCCCCATTTCCTACACATGAGGATTTTCATATCTGTCATTTCTTATTATAAAATGAGTGAAATTATAAGTTAAAAACAACAAATTCACGTATTGTGATTAATGATTACAAGTTCCCTTTCCATATTCATAAATTGCAATTTTATGGAATATACTGAAAGTTTTTAGATTTAAATAGCAACATTCTATTTTGTGTAATCATCAAAGGTTAAACTGAGTGATTATTGTCAATTTAATACTACCCCCAGGATTCAGCAAGCTCTGCATGGTGTGCAGGGATAGTGCAAGAGCTGCTGCACCCAATATGTCCACCAAGCGATCCAGGAACAAGCTCCCGGCACATGCATGAGTGCTCCTACACTATTCCTGCACAGACACCACTGCTATATGCTAATTACCCCATTTGCAGGTGAAAACCATGCAAAGGAGGTGAATTAGTGATCCAGGAAGCAGGCAGGCATCTGCGCAGGAATAGTGTAACTTACAGAAATGTATTCGGTTACTAACTGTTGGGAATGAGTACAGTATGACCTCACTTCTGTATGGGAATACCCATAGAATGCAGCATGCTGAAGAGGTGTCTTATGCAGGTGTGTCCCTAGCTGTATGCATCTCCTCACATGCATCTGGACCAATGGGTCAATATGTACAGGAACTATTGCCATTAACACCTCAAACAGTTACCCTGTCATCCCAAGGGAATCCACTGACTCAGCCTGGGAATGTAGGACAAACAGACTGCACTGTCCTGCTAAAGATGGCCTGCAGCACTACCAAATGGCCTACAGTCTTCTGTCAAAGGCCTGTGCCTCACCCATAGTGCCAGTGTATGGTATCTTATGGGGTCCCAAATAACAAACTAACACAGTCAACAGAACACAAATGCAAAGCCATATTGACAAATCCCAGTAGCATGCCCCCCATATCCTACTGCATGAACTGTGGGCCAATCCATACATACTGCTGGGATGAAGGGCCAACTAAAGGGATACTTCCCAGATATCGCTCACATAATGTTAGGGCGAGGATAGAATAACAGATTGGGGGGGGGGGTGTAGATGCATGGATGTCATGGAGTGTGTGAAGGCTGACATTCTGATGTGTGCTCATACTACCCCTGCCTGCAAACCAAGTAATGGGTGACTACAAACCTGCTTGTAAACCACTGTGTGAAGTGGAACTGACCATATATATCAGCCCTGTCTCTGGGTAATCTGGCTAAATTTGTACAGCAGAGAAGTATGGCCACAGCAGGATATGGCCATTCTATTAAGTTGATATATGTGCAACAAGGGGATTTTCAGCCACCATACTACCTTGGTGCTGGACCATTTACACAGACCCATCAGCAAGTGTCTGTAGCTACCCCTCCACAATGGCAGGAATGTGCAAGAATGTATATGCTGCAGACAACAATGCTGGACTCAGCTTCATTCATCTTATTTTCCCAGTAAATAACTGTGAGCAAATAATTATATCTGTCAATAGTTGATGACATAATACATCACAGTGTAAAACAGATGTCTGAATATCTCTAACACCAACCATGTAACACAAGCATTACAGACAGCAATAGTTACAGTATCCCCCTATCTGTCGCCCATTGTGACTCCATATTGTCAACCTATCTACAGATATCCTGCAGAAAGGGTACTTGTCAAATCATCGAACAGTCAAAATTTCGAATGTTACATGGTCGAGACCAAATGTTCAAAATTTTGAGTGCCCAGAAGATATACTTTCAATGTCACCATATGGTGCAGATAGGGAGAATTTCCCTTTTCTGCACTGAAGTGCGGTCTCGGAGTTGGTATATTTAAGTAGGGGGGTGGGAGGTGCAGGGGGTTTGCCCCCTGCCTACACTGTTAAAGTGTTTTTTTCTGTGTTTTCTTTTTTTTATGTTCAAACATCCAAATGTCTAACATTTGGTCTCAACCATGTAATGTTCGACATTTTGGATGTTCGAACATTTAACATAGACCCTGCAGAAACAGGTTGCTATTTGTAGGTTGAGAACACCAGACTCTGGACTGGAGTACAACCCTACCTGGAATGGATTCACACAATCAATACAGAAAGTCATACTGGGCATGTCCTACACTTAGAGAAATTAAGCCCATGTCTGACAACACAGTGGACTATACATATCTGTCATTTGCAGATGTCTGTGCACACACACCAAATTGTACACCATCTATACTTCACACACATTGTATAGGAATACTCACACATATAATATGTCAAACATGCACACATAGAGATGTGGGGAAAAGAGAGACAGACAGTGATAGATAAAAGTCCATTATAAGGTGTGTCCCACCCAATACACATCCAATTGGCCGATATTGCATGATGTGTACATGTCAATGACTTTAGACATTCCCTTTGCTAGCCCTCAGCCCTATAGTGTCTGTGGTGCTTCTGATAACTGTGTAACACAATAGTAAGAACCAGTATTCATGGTGCATTTGTATACTCGGTTCTGTCAAATGTAAAGTTGTGGGTGACTGAGTGTGAGTGCTTCCAGAGGATTGATTGATGGCCCATTCACACACATGTCACTTCTCATTGCTCATGTTACCACTCCTACTGATGTCAGTCACCTTGAAATAAACCTTTGGCCAAGTCTCAGTTCTATAAGCTCTCTGGTGCTTGTGATAACTATGTAATACTATAATGTAGCAAACTAGTTAGACAGGAGTTCTAATCCTGATCCTGGCAACTGTGAAAATGTGTGTGAGAGTGTGTGAGTCTTTGTTTACACCTGCGTTTGTGGTCATTCACACTTATTGCCCTTCCCTCACCCTTCGTTTAGCACTGCAGCTGATGTCAGTCACCATCAAAGATGCCTTTGGATAGTTCTCTGACATATAACTGCTTGCAATAACTGTGTAATACCATAGTTTAGCAATCTAGTTAGGTAGGAGTTCTAATCCTGGTTCTCATCAGTATCCTGGATGGGTGGGTGTTGTTGTGATTGTGTAAATAACAGGATCCATTGCAGAGTGGGTTTTGCTACATTTTCATTTGGAGGACCCATATATTCAAATGTGGCATTACAAGGCCAACAGTTGTCAAACACCGCAGAGGTTGTTGTACACAATAGACAGCCATACATTTATATATAGGCAATCATTATAATACTGACAGACTTCTCTCTACCCACAGATCATACACAAACACACCTGGCTCTTTCTCTCTTCCTGTCTTTCTTTCCTTCTGTCTCTCTCTCTCTCTCTCTCTCACCCTCTCTCTGGTAGATGTGGAAAAATCCATCTATTTTGCCTAGGCAGCAGCTTGACTTTGATCGGTAATGCTCATGATCAGCTGATGTCCTGTGTGCGAATTGGAGTCCTCCACTTGCTAATTGCATGTGGAACACCTGTGATATCATTCCTATAGCCAATTGAATGGAAACATATCCCTATAAGTAAGCAGTGCAAGTGGGTGTTGGCCCTTCTCCCTCTTTGTGAGCAGGATTTTATGTGGGTGTGTGACAAACAGCATCACCGAGGGTAGTTGGAAATACCTCTTACAACAAACACTGTGGAGACAGGCCAAAAAACTGGAGGGGATGTTCCAGACATGGGGACAGAATGTAAGTATTGCTGTTCTACATTTGAAGTAGTGTTGGTTTAAAAGGGTTTGTGTGGATATGGCTGTTCTGCAAGATTTAAAGTCTGGCATGACAGTGTTATGTGGTTGAGAAAACTTTCACCTGTAGGGCTATCTGCAGACTGGCCAGAGTTTGGAGCCTAATATTTGGTGTGTTACTTACACATTTTCTGTCTTCATAAATGCAGTAGCATACTCTGATTATTGTACTCATGAAATGGTAACATCCATGTGTGTTACTTACTTCATATTTGTCAAAAGAGATATGTCACAACAAACCCTGTTACACCAGCAATGTTCTCAGTTTATAACTGCAATATGTCAATATTGTCCCTGTGTTTGTACCTCTGTCCCCCAAGTCTGTCTCCCTTTTTTTCATATGTCATGCAGTAAGAGGTGAATACGTACAGTATACCATTATTTAATTACATAATTCCTGATATAAAGCCAGTGATATATCAGACTGCCAGACATGTAATGTAAAGGAGGCCTAATAGTTGTGGACAAAACCTGGATATTCTGTGATAGTCTGTACAGTAGCAAGGTCTTTATATTTATGGTGATTGTTGACAGAGTGTCTGCATTATGTAGCAGTGTATTGTGATCATGTTATTTGGCCCATGTACAGACTGGGGTAGATGTCAGTGTTCTTGGTCCTGTTCTATCTGACAGTGCATGCTGCTCCAGTTTCTGATACCCTATCAGTCTATATGTTTGTAGGGCCAGACTGAGACATGTCCCATACCACAGTCAGGTGTCAGACTACACTGTGAATTGGGCCAGTAGATGTAGGATTAGTGTGTGAGTAATAAACATGATGATGACTTTTATTCACACAGGTCATCAACTGTACTATTACTTAGGCTTACCATTATGTGACTGTGACTGTGTTGACATCAGTTGTGGGTATGCACTTTCGCACTGGTGTCTTTTACCCCATGCTGTTACACACCTGTAGTGCTGGCTATATTTGCAATTACATGTGTATTCCCCCCTAGGTAGAGCGGGTTAGTGTTGTGCCAGTCTGCCTGTAGTGTAGACAGTGCTTGGTGACATGCCTAGCAGAGTAGTGTATTTACCCTTCTAGTGTGATGCTATGTCCAGATATTTGTCAGATGTACTGTTGAGTGGCCGCCATATGTGTTGTGTATTTCTGACAAAGCAGTGGCCTGGTGTGAAGATGTAGGTCACTAACTAGTGTGAATTATGTGGCTTGGGATCTCTGCTCCTCCAGTTAATATGTGTTAGGACAGACAGGAAGGTGTGAATGCATCAACTGTGTGGGCTTATCTAGTCCAGTATTTGTGACCCATTTTCATGGCTCTAAACATCCCCTTTGTCAGACTTGTTCCACATTTCTTGCACTAAGGAGTTCTGTGTATACCTCCTGACTGACCAGATTGTTTCAGACTGTCCATGTTTATTGCACATATTGCTTCTGTATTCCATCGGATCATTACTGTGATTTGTGTGGTACTTCACTATGATGATTTTATGATGTCTGTCAGTAACTGATGGTGTACATGTCACTTTCAGAAGAGCCTTCCTTCACATGTATATTGACACAACTCCTGTCACTGTAGCAACATTCTACATGTATAACTGCAATGCCTACATTACGTTCCCTTGTACTAACAAGTTGAGAGTTATGGTGCTGAGGTATGACTCCACTACATGTCATGGGCCTAAGTCATATATATATATATATATATATATATATATATATATATATATATATATATATATATATATATAGATAGATAGATATAGAGAGAGAGAAAGAGAGAATATAGAAATGTATACAAATATATATATATATATATCATATGTATAAACATATTAAACATATATATATATATATATATATAATTTTATGTGTAAACATGAGTGTTGTGTATACCTTCTCAGATGTATCCCACCATATTAATATGATATGTGTATATTTACATATAAGAACATGACTGATTCAACACCTTTTTCACTTACAAGTACTAAACAATTGCAGTAGTCAGAGCAGTTCACTACTATTCAGTATGTGTACTGAATGATGTATTTGAAAAACAACAGACATTGTCACAGTTCAGATGGCTTAGTGGTTAACTGCTGTGACTATAGTGTATAGGGACCTGGGTTTAAGATCTACAAGGTCTGTTTATTTTGTTGCTAGGCAAAACAAGGATTGTTGAATACAGAGTGGTTAAGGCAGTTTTGAGCAGGTTTGCATGGGTTTGCACAATTTTAAGTGCTGCTAACATACAGTTAAACGTATAGGTGCTTACACCGTGTATGCTTCACTTACCAGTGCGCAAATCATCTTAGCATTTACATTTAAGTAATGCTTACACCTGCTAAGCATAGCTCAGCCCTGGTAACTATTGATCACATTCATGTCTGATAAAATAGCAGGGTAATGACATCTTTAATTAGTGTATTTAATTCTATGTACATGACGTACTTATATGTGCTGTTATTACAGTAGCAAGGGGTGAGGGTATACTGTATAGAACACCTGAGTATACATGGGTAGTGCCATAATCTTTTCTCTTTGTATGTGTTTCATATTTGGGTAGTATCCCATGTTATTTGCAGTCACACATGCATGCATTGTATCATTAAATTAAAACTTTTAACAGTGCTTTTCCAAGTAAGAGTAGATTGCAGACTGTAGTACTGGAACCATACACCCCTACATGCTAAGCTGGACTCTGTGTACTGACTATCGTGTTTTGGTGTTTGACCTGTATGTTTTTATACATATCCTATTGGATATTGATCTAATATGTTGATATTAACTGTAGACTACTATATTTTAGGACATGTCATTGAGGACTGCTGTCATGTAGTAATGGCATACCTATCAGTTTCAAACATCTATCTGTCAGAATATTCATCCTAATGCATAACCTGTTGGTTAGCTACTTTCTGTCTGTCCTCTGTACAGATGTGCAGATGTCAGGTATTCATCTTGGCTGCTTATAGGCAATCTCTGATTGACTGACACTTACATGTTTGCTCAGCTGTCTTATGAATGTCACAGCTAGGAAACCCCACTCTGTATGCACCACATGCCACGGATACCTCAAACAGACTACCACAGTCAACAGAACATGTTTGGATATAGGTCCCTAACCCAGACACTAGCCATGTTATGCAATATATGTTGCATACATGTCAGTTGGAGCACCTCACTGGCCCTCTTCAAGAGAAAACCAGGGGAGCGGATGTTCACTTTAAGTGTCACCCTGGGGATCACTCATGTGACATCAGTTGATAGATGGCTTGCTGAAAAATGTCAGGTGGCATGGTAACAGTGTACTCATATGCCCTACTCTTCTCATCCCTCCATGGACATTAGGCTGGTACACACCTAGAAACACCTACACCTATGGACCTCAGTACTGAGAAATGTGTGTGTGCATTATTGAGTATAACAGTGTCTGTGTGTTTGTAAACTTGTAGTTGAATATCCTCTGAGGAACTTCTCACCCACTACACCCCCCATTGCTCTACTTAGAAATGGCTGCTGCTGTAATTCTTATTAAATGTATCTTGTTACACTCTTCATCCTATGGGCTACCTGGTGCTTGCAGTACCAGCATAACATTGTTCTACAAATGGGTAGACAGGCTTGCGTTACCCTCTGAGTCTTGGCAAATGTGGGTATGGGTGTGTGTGTGTGTGTGTATGTGTGTGTAATTGTGTGTGACTGTGCATATTTGTATAAGACAGCATTCTGAGGCCACATTCTCCAAATACAATAAACCTTACCATACATTATAAGGGATGGTTATGTTGCTGAAATTTGGAGAGCTATGAAAAACCCTCACCCTATTATCCCTGTGACATGTGCAATAAATGCATATCCTGGTAGTAGCATTGATTAGACAGACAAGAGCTTGTATTGTAGTCCTAGTTAATGTGTGATTGTGGGTATGTCAGAGCATTATCATGGGTTTCAGTGAGTACAATATCCAATGTGGGGTGTGGGTGCTGGGTATACTGTCTTTACACCATGGTATTCCCAGTACATGTCCCAAGGTCCACTGTATGAGGACCGCTGTCACCATCAATCATACAGGTAACCGATTACACTATCTAGCCCAATGATGCATGTGCTATGTCCAAAAACTCCCTAACAGTATGGACTCACTGGCAAGGTAGCTAGCACTGCTAAACCTAGGTCTGTCAAATGTGTCTATGACTGTATGTGTTTGTCAATGTGTATATGATAGTATGTCATGCTATGTATTGTTCATTAACAACCGGTACATCCCCGATTAACATACTGTACAAGGCCTGGTGATGTTCTTCACTTAACAGGAAACTTGGGACACACCTCATCCTAAAAGCTCTGTGGTTTGTGCAATTAAGGCCAAACACATTAGCAGCAATAAGTACCTAGGTATGGGGTTCTATTCTCAATGTGGCAAAGCAAGTGTGTGTGTATGTGAAGGAATCTACTTCAGTTTGCAGAAATTATATGTCCTAGGAGATCATTTGTCTGAGAACGAACTGGCAAAAGGTAACATTTCAAAGGAATCATCTTGTGGAAATTCTTTCTATCAAAACTAGCAGTGGATGTGTAAATGCCCTCTTCCCCACTGTACAGCTGTACAGTGATACTGGAGTTGGTATATATATAGTTGGGTGTCATTGTTGTGGGCACAGCCATCCACACTGGGATTATTGTTGTGCATATCCCCTACTTAGTCTGCTGTTATACTGTACAGTTTACGTTAACAGGTTAAGTATTTCTTAATCACACTATGTGTGGTTCTATGCCACCCCACACCCTCCAAAGTGGGGGCTGTGCCACTCACATCAGCACACTGATGTTTACCAACTCCAGGATTGCACTACATTGGGGAAGAGGACATATACCCTACCAGTATCTTTGTCAATGACATTAAACTCCCATACTGATTATTTACTGATGTGATGTTTTGGCTATTTGGTCTTGGTGAAATTACATAGGCCAAAATGAGTCCACTGCAAAATTAAGTACATCCATGTGTACAGTATTCTCTGTGTATTGCATCAACACCAAAGCCTCTGTGTGTGTGTGTGTGTGTGGGGGGGTTATTCACAAATATTTGGTGTTTGCCACCCATACTACACTTACCATTGTCCACTGTAAAAGAGCTGCTGACATCAGCCACCATGCACTCACCTGTATACACCCCTCAGACCTGTCAGCCATCTGGCACATGCAGTAACTGTTATACAGACCTGTTACTTGTGTTCAACTGTACCCAGGATATGACACAGTCAATGTGTCACCACAGTGCCATACCCCTTGTAGGAAAGGATAGTAGACCAACATCCTGCTGACACATAAACACCTATAACACAAACAGAATACATCATGGAGACCACAATCAGTCAGTGTTAATAACAGCTATAATGCATCATGGCTGGACAGCTACACACTCTGACATGTAAGCTTTAAACATTCCAGCTGAAAACACGTTAAACAGCATCACATTGCTAAACCTTAGTATATTCACCCTGTGCATCAGAACCATATTAGCATGTCCCAGCATTGATGATATGGATGACAGGGATGTGGCACAGGTATCATCATATGCACGGGGTGTGTGGTGAGTTTTCCAGAGGCCTAGGCTGAGCCGTTTGGTTGACATCATGTGTGCGTCTTACGAGGTTCTTTAACAATTGGGCTGTGCAGAAGTGGTGTGTGTAGGTATGGAGGTCCCTAGCTGTGTTGGTGATGTGTGTGTGTATGTATGCACACAGTTCTGCCATGTGGCTGCCCTATACAGGAGTTTGTTGGACATCTGCAGACCATACATGGCAGGGTGTACAGTTCACCATCTCCAGCCAAGGACATGGGAACTGTGCCTGCCAGGAGTTCCATGGGCACAGGTAGAAGCCCAGATATGGTACTCTCCCCTGATGATTGCAATTGTAGCCTGGATCCGTGTCCCTGTTGGGACCTGCCAGGACCACGTGCATGTGGCCTGCTGCATTGTGGTGCGGTTAGCATGCCCCTGCAGTTCTGGTGCTGGTACTGCCACTACGGGAGTGACTGTGAATAGTTGCACATCTGAGTAGACCTCTACTTGGTGTTGCTGACCTATGTCCACGTGCTCCCTCCACATGCTCCAACACAGACACCACACAGTCAATGATTCCCACTATATCATCCAACCATTTATCCAGCACCTCTGTAAAATAACGGTGGGCACCTGCAAGATCACGGATGTTGTCAAGTACAGCAGAATGAGTAGCCCTCTGGAGCCTCAGACTCTGTCTGGTATAATGTTACATACATGCCTGTGCCTCCATGATGACCCTAAACATGCGTCTTGTGACATCTACTGTGGCACTTCTGCCAGGGGCATGATGGTCAGCAGCCCTCCTACAAGCACCCCTGTACGTCTGCCTGTGTGGTACCTCGCTGGTCATCCTGCTATGTTTGCTGTGTACAGACACACTTGCCATAGTCCCCAAACTGTCCTGTCCCATGCCACCACCCGCCAACTGTCCCTCATGTATGGGCACTGGTGATGGGGTGTGTATAGGCATTGTGACTGTGTGCTGGGATGGGGTGGATAAAAGTGAGATGTCAACCGATGGCACAGCTTCAGCCCCTGACAACCCTGCCTGTGCCTCACCATACCTATCATCATTGTCCGAGTCTGTATGGACACTAACATCAGTTTGCCTGCAGGAGGGACCCTGACCCACCTTGCCACCTGTGAGGGGAAAATAAAAAATGTGATTTAAGATCTGTACATTATTGCTTAACTCTATATACACACTCACACACATACACACACACACACACACACTTACAGGTGGGGTGGAACAACGATATTACACAGACCTCTAATTACCCAACAGTTAACATGCATGACATATGGCACTCAACAGCATGCACTGCAGCTATACTCAGTCCTTGTTACCAACATTATACATCTCTGTGATGCATGAGTTGTGTTAGTAGACAATGCCCCTTTCCCTGGAACACACTGTACCCATGTACACAGTATTGCTGTGCACCTGTACAGCACCCTGGCATGTACTGTGCACCATACCTCACGAGTGTACACACCATTGCTGAATGTGTATATGTGTGGCAGTTATGTTTGCTCTGTTGCTCAAAGCCCCTATGTGTTTGTCTGACACATACCTGGGATGATATGAGGACTGATGTCAATAGTTAATGCCTGACCTCTGATTTGCAGATGTCATCATCAGCAGTGCATGTATGAGCAATAAAATCCAATTACAGTGACAACCTTCAAAGCGTAATGTGGATATGAGGAGTGTACACACCCTTGTTGATATGCCAGTCTCTTTCATGATATGCAATGGGGCCACAATACTGCATATGTTAACAATACACACACCTGATATGTGATGTATGACCTGTGCAGTCAAATGCACTATCAAACAAATGTGTTAGTCGTGCAGATGCTGAATGAGATGCATACAATATGTGGGTTGCATAAGTGTGCACTCCCTGAACACAATGGTTTGTTGCAGCACCTGTTAAGTGAACTACAGCAGTCACTACACCAGGAAGGAGTATACTAGCATGGCCCATCTTCACTTGCCATTATTTGGTCAGTCCACCTTACAAATGTCCCCAAACTCTGCCAGATTGCAAGGTCAGCTCATGTGCACAGCCCTTGGAGGTCACAGAGTGCCTTCACTATTGCTGTGGAGTCAGGGTTATGTCTGGCACAATTCATGACCTTGACTGTGTTCAGATACAGCCATTCCTAGGGAGCTTTGGATGTATGCTTCAGTTCACTGTTGTGTTTCAGGATGACACCCCTCCCCATTCTCAGCCTTATTGCAGATGCTTGACAACTATGGGCCCACACATGAGTGTTATTTTGCAGTGTTCCAAATTCAGAACACCATGTCTACTGGCCTAGTTCTTGCTAATGAGCAGCAAACTTAAAGGTGTACACTGGCACCAGCAAGGTAAAAATGGGGATGGTGGGCCTGAGGTGGAGTGAGGTGTTGCTCGTGCACCACATGTATCTTTATTAATACTGTCTATAGGTTTCAGCCTTGGTCTCAGTACACCATTAGACATTGCATCACATGCCTTTGGGATACTTGATGTTATGCATATGCTACCTGTAGAGAGCTCTGGATGATGTTTCCTGTGGAACAACTCTTCCATCTGATTATCCTAACCCATACACCACACGTATGCAGATTCCAGGCGATTGTTGACACAGGTACTGCACAGGCAGTACCTGGTAGACATTCCTGCAAGTCCCTCTGTGTTGCTGCATTTTTCTTGGCAGCCTCCAAGACCAGTTTGCAACATGTGTTGTCATCTGTCTTGGATGGGCATCTGTTTATTTTCTACACTAATGTTGTCCCATACTTCATACACACATACATGACTGTCTGCACTGTTTGCCATGGTATATGCAATGGTGAGATAAGGCTACTTCTCCCACTCCTGAGTGCTACCTTTCAGATATGGGATCCATTCCATGGTCTGTAAGATGTGTGCAAGCCACGGCTGCCTCTGTTGCAGGTGAGTGAGCAAATGTCATGGACATACTTCTTGGACAGCAGATCATCACTTGGTGTGACATTGAGGCCCTGTACTTGATAGAAGGTGTGTACTCAAGAAGAGTGAATGCTGTCAGTACCTCACAAGCTGCTTCCACAATATGTTATTTGGAGTGTGTGCACACATATGCTTCCAGTGTTTGTTAAGGTATGTATTTCCCCATATTTGTTGTCCTAACATAGGATTCAATATTACACATTCATTGTTCACATTAAGATCACATTACAGATTGTAAAAGGTGTGGAATGTGGTATCCTGATTTACAGTTGTTTAGATCAAGAACAGTTGCCATTGTAATAGTGGTGTATACACTGTTGTAGCCACTGTATAAAGGTAATGTTTCAGACATGTCCGTACTGTAGGCCATTTGTCCCACCATTATGTTCATCTCTGTCTACACATCTTGCACTGACAGGTTCTTAGGTATACTGCAGGACTCTTACATACCCTTCAGATATGCCACCATGGTGACCACTGTGATGCAGTGCAGTTAACAGCAGCAATAACTGAACATGTATAGTATGCATTATGTGTAGGTGTGTAAAATGTGTGCATGGCAAATACCAAGGCCATAACATGGCCAGTGTATTGGCAAACCTGAACAAAACAACTCCATAATCACCAGCTACAGGCTGCTGCCCCAGATGTATACCAGAGAGACCTTCATAGTCGTGTGAGAGACGTTATGTCAGTAGCCACACCTGTGGCATTGGTACAGGGTGGGAGCCACATTTCAGTACATCAGCAGTACAAACCCACAATACTAGAGATTATGCACATCTGTTCATTATTACACTGCAGTAACATACTATCTTATCTGACATATGCATGTAGATACTTTACAGATAAAGATGGATAAGCAACAGTGGTCTACTAATGTGCCCTGGGGTCTTACCTGGATGCACTTCATCCATTGTGTGGGTGGCACCCACCTCCACAATGCTATCTGCAAGTTGCTGGCTTGGTTGGTGGGTGAGTGCCCCAAGGCTGGCGATGAGATCCTCAGCATGTGTCAGTGGAGGCTGGATGGCATGACCCCCACCTGTGGCTAGCTGGTCTCGCCTAATGGCAGCAGCACATTGACGGGCATTGCGGATCAGGTTTGTGGTCCGATGCCGAACCTGTTCACAACTGCGGTTATTCAGGCCGACATCATTCACCCTGTGGACAAGATCATTCCACAGGGTGGTCCTCCCCTGCAGATCATGGGCTCTGCACCTAAATAGGATGCCATGATGGAGTACTACAAATTGGATTATTACATCATTTTCTTGTACTGTGAAAGCAGGGAGACGTTCCTGTAACATTGTACCTGGAAGACATAAACAGGAAAAAAGGTCAGAGGACCTCATACTGTAAGGATATATAAGTTGTTAATTGACATCTCTCCCCCCCACCATATCTGCAACAATAATCTAAACACACAAATCAATGTGTATGTTTACAACAAACCTACTGTTGGGACATATGTCCTATTGCTCAACAAATATTAAAATGTACACAAAAGAACAATAAACTCTCCCAGGGATAAACGGTGTTTAACAGCAACGATAAAATCCAAATGATAAAAGAAAAACACCAAAACATGGCCAATATCATAAAACCAACAAAAGACTTTAATATAAAAAGGTAAGCATTTTAACACAACTGATTGTGCTTTTTCAGACCATAAAAACTGTTACAAATCCCAGTGCTAGATATACATACATCATACAATTAATTCAAAAGAGCCTATCAAAAACATCAACTAATTTAACATAGTTCATTCATTTAAAGAGACTTCTATCCTTCAAAACAGGCTTAATAGAAGTTCTCCCATTGATGCCTGGATACCTTTCAACTTGTAAATTAACAGTCCAAAACAGTTCCTAACTCTCTGTGTAGTTCTTGATGTCACCACACCAAACACTGAGTGTAATAATTTCTATAACCCTGAAACCGAAAATGTGTTCCCTCCCTATCTCTAGATGTCATAGCTATACCAACATTGTGATGGCACAATGAGAGAGTAAATATATATTACACTCTGAATTTTCCCCTTGTGTTAAGTCCTATAGGAGATTTGTGGATGATCTCTTTTTTATTTGGGCAGGCAGTGAACCACAATTATTGGATTTTATTGAGTACATTAATAAGACTGCTTCATTCCTGAAATTTATTCATAGATATTCTAGGAGAAAGATGGATTTTTTAGACGTGAGTCTGTTTGTTGATGATTGTAACAGACTCACAACTACTATGTTTAAGAAGGAATGTAGAAGGAATATTATGCTACACAGAAGTAGCATGCGCCCTGGACACATTTTTAGGAATGTGCTCAAGGGACAAGGCATGCGTATATCACACTTAAACAAGGATGATGTATTTGATGGCAATATTAAGCAGTTGAAAGGGGAATTTTGTAGTAAAGGTTGCAGAGAAAGAGAGGTAAATGAGGCACTACAATAAAGTAATATATGTAGAAGGAATAGAGCTTGTCCTTTCTATTCTGACAAAGTGACACAGGAGACATGTCAGGCAGAGTTTTTGTCTTAAAGGAGGGATGTACCTGTATTGCTTCACTATGCTATTGATATCAATAGTATTTTACATATTATAGAAAATAATTGGTCCATTTTACATTTAGATGAGGGATTAAGAAGGGTTATAGGAGAAAAACCTAGGTTTATTTTTAAAAATAAAAAAACACTCAAAAGACAGTTATTTAAATAGGAGTGGTAGTAATATAGTAGCGACTTTTAAGTGTATGTCTTGTAATTTTTGTATGTTTATAGACACTTGTACGGGTATAGGGAAGGTCCATAGCCGTCCATTTCTTCTACAGCAACAGCTGTGTATATATACTGAATTTGGAGGTATATTTGGACACTCAAACCCCTGATAGAGGGGTGAGGACAACAATAATGTGTTGTGAAGCCAATTAGACCAGATTACATGTGTCCAGTGGACATGTGTGCGAACTGGACAGTTATGTATAGGGCAAAATTTTTTTTTGGGAACAGACTGCCCTTTCTTTTTTTTAAGGTGAGAATGGGATGCTGGGGAAGGGTAGTAGGTATATTTGTGGAGGTAGGTTAGGTCAGAAGACAGACAAGACAGCATACAGGGGTGGTATATGACACATGTGGGGGGGTAAACATCTTGGACAGAGAGGGGTGTTTGGAAATTGGAAGTCCATGAGCCCCCAAATGGTAACAGTGGGACTGAGATCCCCACCCATGGGCAGTCACCACTGCACCTTCACCGCCCTGAAGGTGGCTGTGCTGGAGGCTGAGCAGGAGGGGCAGGCTGACCCTCTAATTGCACCACGCGGCCTTCAAGCTGGCATAGCAGATCTCCCAATTCTCTGCAGAGCTCCCTATGCACCAGACCTTGGACCTGATTTCGGATGACAGGATCCTGTCCACGCCCAATCCCAAGGGGGATGAGCCCCATCCCCTGAGGCAGTTCCACCAGAAGGTGGTGCAGGACCAGCTGACGAGAACATCCCGGAGTGGGTCCCAGATGTGCTGGGGCCCGGTGCCATGGCCAGATGAGGTGGGGGAGGTGGGTCCACTGGGATCAGCCTTCCCAAATGTGCTATGGTGTTGCAGTTTTAGAACATATGTGGGTTAGTAATAGTCAACACAATCCAGGATTAGTTATAACAGCATGCATAGATGTTCCCATTAACCCAGCACACCAGATTTGAAACAATTGCATAGAAAACAGAACACATACATATATGGAACCACAGTGGCCATTACAGCGGCATGCAGGTTACATTGATAGCAACAGGCCACCAATGATAGTATTTCAACATGGAACATTAATAGAAACACATGTAAATATTTATTGAACAATAGGACATATGTCCCAACAGTAGGTTTAGTATAAACATACCCATTGATTTGTGCATTTAGATTATTGTTGCAGATATGGTGGGGGGGGGGGGGGCGTCAATTAACAACTTATATATCCTTGCAGTACTCACAACTTTAATGATCATTGCTCTACAGGTATTGTTACAATACCCTATGGCCTTGGTTTGGGCAGTGGTATGTTTGTAGACAGTGTATACTTCAACTGTCTTATAGCTAAATTCTACTTATCTTACCTGGTTGACCTGTGGAGGGAATGTTTAACAGTACCTGACTGTTTCTACACATATTCCCAGATTTCTAGTTTTAATTATGCTGTGACGATTGGGGAGAGATGGGCGAAGGCTGCCAGCCTAGTCAAATAGAATTTGATATATAATTCTGACATTTGTAAATAAATGTAAAATACAGGCATGTTTCTTCAGTGGGAAGAATACTGTGAAATGTGGAACTGCAAAATATGTGACAACATTGCAATCTATTTGCCCAGTGAAGCATGTCGTACCCTTTCATGTTAGAATTCGGATCTAGGGTGGCTGGATGAAGATTTCATGCCCATTGTTTTAAGGCTAAAGTTTATGACTAGAATTTAGATGTGGAAGGGGCTTTATTGCTTTGGTTTCTGCTAGCATATACATGTGAAATGTCTTCTATTGTTGTAAGTCTCTGTGCAGGTGTTAGATTGCTAAATAATGCAGTTTGTTTGCCTGGGAAAGCCTAAGTGTCAAAAATTATGTAATTTTGGGAGAGCCTTGGAGACATGTTTGTTAGTAAAGTTTAAATACTATTTCTCACAAGAGACAAAAAAGCATTTTGACTTTGTACATCTAACTTATCAGCACTCTGCCTTGTGCTCACATGTAAGTCTTAGCACTGTGATTTCTTGTAGAAATAGTTAAAGCTAGTAAAGATTAATTAGGTATTTTTCTTTGAAATCAGACCTGTCCTACTGTATCATTTTAAGTTTCTGTGTGATCTCTGAACTCTTAGATATCTCTGTGGTGTAGTAGTTTTGTCTTGGGTTTTAATTATTTATTATTAAATATTTTTAAAACATTCCACCTGTGGCTGTTTTGTGTAGAGATAAGCTCTGGAGTACATTGCATATTTATAGAGGTTATTGTAAAAGGCCACTCTAAAGTAAGCCTTGACTGTTAGTCATACTACCATTGGATAATAATATTGCACAGTAATAATTGGACACCCTTTTAAGGGCCTTTGAGAAGCTGATATTTATTAGTTGGTGGTGGCAGTAATTACTACCATATAGCCTGGGTAAAGGGGCACAGCTGGAGAACCTTCTATGAGATGACCTCCCTGGTGTTAATGGTGAGGATTGAGGCTCCTTGAATGCTGGGCCAGGGCATGGTCACCACAAGTGTTTGGCAGTGGTGGGATCTACTTCACATACTAATTGGCTTGTATTTGTGTGGTTAGAGCGACATCTTGTAGTTATGTACAGTGATCTCTAAAAGTGTTTTGTACCCTAAAACAGCCACGCAGTGTATACTTAAGAGTTCAGATCACAATTGTTTTATTTCTTTTTTTATCTTAGTTTTAGTCAGAGTGAGCAGGCAGCATGTCAGCAGAAGAGTATGGAAAGCTGACAAGGAGCCAGCTGGCAGAGATGTGCCAGGCTAGGGTACTGGTGCATGGAAACCTGACTAAAGCAGACCTGATTGCAACTTTGGTTACAGCTACTTCAGAAAACAGCAGCCTGGAGGACAATCAAACTGACATTGGCGATACAATAACCTGGGAGAATGGACAGCTCAACCTTTCTGCAGTGGACTTGAAAATCCAGCTGGAGCTAAAAAGACTTGATTTGGAGGCCAGGCATATGGAACTAGAAGCAGCCGTGAAAATGAGGTGTCTACAAGCTGAGGAAAATGAATGGCAGAGGAGGCATGAGAGGGAAATGCTGACTTTTGCCAGAGTCATGGCGGTAATGGGGAAGGGAGTAACTGGACCCCAGAAGCACAAAAGGTTAGTAAATTTCTTCCACAGTTTAAGGAGGGGGATAATTTTGATAGCTTCGTTCATGAGTTTGAGCGGGTATGTAAACAATATGAAGTTGACCAAGGGCTCTGGGTATGGTTGCTGACTCCCTTACTCCATGGTAAAGCTGTAACTACTTTATCAAAAATGCACGACACTGATTTGATTATACTGCTGTAAAAAGACATTTATTAACATGCTTTAAGCTAACACCTGAAATGTATAGGAAAAGGTTTTGTAAGCATAGACGCAAGGCAGATAAAAATGTATGTGAATATGTTGTTGAACTGAGCACTTATTTTTATAGCTGGATAAGTGGATGTCAGGTCACCATTTTTGAAGGGCTGGCAGACCTTTTGGTAAGGGAACAAGCCCTTAGCACTTTGCCTGAGGACATGAGGATCTGGTTAGCTGATAGACCATGTGCTACTTCAGAGGAGTTGGGGAAGAAGGGAGACCTATACCTAGCAAGCAGGGCAGCCCTGCACAGGAAAGGGGACTCCAGTACTGCTCATGGGACTAAAGGAACCCATGGTGGGCAGCACAGACTGCCCCAACAGAATCCGCCAGTAGCAGGGGAAGCCACTAGTCCAGTTACACATTCAGGAACTAGGGTTAAATGTTTTGAATGCAACCAGTGGGGCCATGCGGCATACAGATGTCCACAGAGGCAAGGTAGGGAACCAAAGGTGAGGGAGCCAGTAAGTGGGAAAGACAAAATACCAACAGTGGGTTGTCTAGAGACAGCAGGGGTATGGAACTACCATCCTGCAGATGTCCTGAGAGGGAAGGATTTGGATGATGCAGTACTATGTACTTATGCAGTTACATGCAGTGAAGCTAGGAGACAAGCATATGGGTCTGGTACACTGGGGGAGCCCCAGACAGACTGCATTCATGCAGCCAGGACTGCTGAGGTGGTTACTTCAGGGAGTGAGCTATGCTGTAGCAGTGAGACTGAATGTCAGCCACAGCTGCTTGTGGGTACTAATGTTCCCTTGGATAAGGTAACTGCAAAGGTAGAGGTGGGTAGTAGTACCCAGGCTGAAAGTGAGGCACCACTGTCAGAGGATGCCAGACTTCCTGTGGAAGGGGAGCTGGGAAGGGTTACAAGGAGAGGCTTGAGACAGGCTCAGCTCTCAGACCCTACATTGCAAGGCTTGAGGCAGGTAGCTAGGGAGGCACCTGATTCTCAAGGGAAGGGGGAATCTGTATACTGGAACAAAGGGTTACTGTACAGAGAGTGGACCCCTGAGGGAGGGCTAGAAGGTGAGAGAGTACAGCAGTTGGTAGTGCCTAGAGCTTACCATCTGGCGCTTCTAGCCATAGTCCATGATATTCCCTTTGCTGGTCATATGGGCATAAAACATACAAAGAGGCGTATTATGCAGAACTTCTATTGGCCTGGAATTTCCAGAGATGTAACAGGGTACTGCAGGACCTGTGAGCAGTGTCAAAAGTTAGACAAGGCAGGAGACAAGGTGAGAGCTCCTTTGATGCCTTTGCTGTGATTGAGGAGCCATTTCAGAGGGTAGCTATGGATATTGTGGGTCCTCTGAGTACCTCAAGTTCCACAGGGAAAAAGTATATCCTAATGATTGTAGATTATGCTACACGATACCCTGAGGCAGTGGCTTTGTCCTCCATTGAGGCCGAGAAGGTGGTAAATGCTTTGCTAGAGATTTTCAGCAGGGTAGGTTGCAAAAGGAAATACTGTCGGACAGAGGTGTCAATTTTATGTCAGACCTGCTGACTTGTCTGTGGAAGTCCTGTGGGGTGAAGCACATGAAGACCACCCCCTACCATCCTCAGACTAATGGTCTTGTTAAGAGGTTAAACTCTACAATCAAGTTCATGCTATGAGCATTTGCAGATCAGTTTAAGCAGGAGTGGGACAAATATTTTCCCCATCTGTTGTTTACTTACAGACTGGTTCCCCAGGAATCCACAGGTTTTTCACCCTTTGGGTTGCTGTATGGGCATAGGGTGAGGGGACCTCTAGATTTAATTCAAGATGAGTGGGAAGATGAGTGTGAGTCTCACAAGGAGTCTGCTGTGGCATATGTCCTGAACCTCAGGACAAGGCTCAGGGAACACATGAGCCTGGCCCAGGAGAACCTGGCAGAAGCCCAACAACAGAAAACGGTGTGGTATGACAGGAATGTTCGAGCTAGAGAGTATGCTGTAAGGCAGCAGGTGATGATTCTCATTCCTGTCAGACTCAACAAGTTGCAGGCAGCTTGGGAGGGACCCTACAAGGTGGTAATAAAGGTAAGTGATGTTAACTGCATGGTGAAAGTGCTAGACAGCAGGGGCACAAATTGCACCATGTTAACATGATGAAACCTTACCATGATAGGGAGGCCCTTGTGCTGAGCATTTTCAGTGGATTGCAGGAGGAGTCTGAGAGAGATCTTGTGACTGATCTCATCAGTGAGACTTGGACTGACACCTCAGTGGAAGGGGTAGCAATGTCCCAGCAGCTATCTCCTTCCCAGATTCGAGAAATCCGAGCAGTGTTGCAGGAGTTTGGGGGCATGTTCACCGGGAAACCAGGGAGCACCCACCTGGTGTAGCACCAGGTGGATACAGGACCCCAAAGGCCTATCAGGCAGGCCCCTTATAGGGTGCCTGAGAGAGTCAAACAGACTCTGAAGGAGTAGGTACAGGAGATGTTGGAACTAGGGGTGATTCAAGAGTCCAACAGTCTCTGGGCCTCACCAGTGGTGTTGGTGCCAAAGATGGGTGGCAGCAACATGTTCTGTGTGGATTACAGGAAATTAAATAGTCACACAGAGTCAGATGCTTACCCCATGCCTAGGACAGATGAGGCCCTAGAGCAGCTGGGTGGGGCTAAGTATCTTACAACCATTGATCTTACCCAGGGTTACTGGCAGGTGCCCTTGACTCCCAGTGCTAGAGAGAAGTCAGCCTTTGTGACTCCTTTTGGCTTGTACGAGTTCACAAAGATGCCCTTTGGGATGAAGAATGCCCCAGTGACTTTCCAGAGGCTGGTGGATAATATCCTAGCAGGAGCAGGAGAGTTTGCCCTTGCTTACCTAGATGATATTGCCATCTACAGCCATTCCTGGCAACAGCACCTTCAGCATGTCAGGGAGGTGCTGGGCAGACTACAGAGGGCAGGGTTGACCATTAAGCCGAGCAAATGTCAGGTGGGTATGGCAGAAGTCTCCTACCAAGGACATAGAGTGGGGACTGGTAAGATAAGGCTAGAACCTGTCAAAGTGGAAGCTATTCAGGCATGGCCTGCACCTGTTACCAAAAAGCAGGTGAGTGCATTCTTAGGGACAGCAGGGTACTATAGAAAGTTTGTTCCCAATTATACTACCATAGCTGCTCCCCTCACACACCTGACAAGGAAAAGCAGGTCAGATAAGGTAGTGTGGACCCCAGTGTGTGAGCAGGCATTTTAGAAGATTAAGGAAGCTTTGGGAGGACCCTCTGTGTTAGCCAGTCCAGACTACAGCAAAGACTTTGTTGTGCAGGTGGATGCTTTAAACTATGGGGTTGGGGCTGTACTTAACCAGATTTCTTCAGAGGGAGAAGAGCACCCAGTGGTTTATCTCAGCCATAGGCTCCAACCCAGGGAGAAATGCTATGCAGTGGTAGAAAAGGAATGTCTAGCCATAGTGTGGGCACTACAAAAACTTCAGCCTTATCTGCATACAAGAAAATTCACTGTGATGACAGATCACAACCCTCTAACATGGTTAAACAGAGCCAGTCAGCAAAATGCCAAGTTGCTAAGATGGAGTCTGGGGTTGTAAGCATATGATATGTCAGTGCAGCACTGCAGTAGGAGTAGCAATGCCAATGGAGATGGGCTCTCAAGACAGGGAATGGGGTGAGGTACACCCAGATAGACCTGACACTCCAAGCAACGTTTCTCATGGCCACTTGAAAAACTTGCTTGAGTTCCCCTGGGGGGAAGAGATGTGAGATTGGGGAGAGATGGGTGAAGGCTGCCTGCCTAGTCGAATAGAATTTGATATAAAATTCTGGCATTTGTAAATAAATGTAAAATGCAGGCATGTTTCTTGAGCGCAAAGAATACTGTGAAATGTGGAACTGCAAAATATGTGACAACATTGCACTCTACTGGCCCAGTGAAGTATCTTGTACCCTTTCATGTTAGAATTTGGCTCTAGGGTGGCTGGATGAAGACTTCATGCCCATTGTTTTAAGGCTAAAGTTTATGACTAGAATTTAGATGTGGAAGGGGCTTTATTGCTTTGGTTTCTGCTAGCATATGCATGTGAAATGTCTTCTATTGTTGCAAGTCTCTGTGCAGGTGTTAGATTGCTAAATAATGCAGTTTGTTTGTCTGGGAAAACCTAAGTGTCAAAAATGATGTAATTTTGGAAGGGCCTTAGAAACATGTTTGTTAGTACTGTTTAAATACTATTTCTCACAAGAGACAAAAAAGCATTTTGATTTTGGACGTCTAACTTATCAACACTCTGCCTTGTGATCACATGTAAGTCTTAGCACTGTGATTTCTTGTAGGAATAGATAATGCTAGTAAAGATTAATTAGGTACTTTACTTTGAAAGCAGACCTGTCCTACTGTATTATTTTAAGTTTCTGTGTGATCTCTGAACTCTTAGATATCTCTGTGGTGTAGTAGTTTTGTCTTGTGTTTTAATTATTTATTATTAAATATTTTTAAAACCTTCCACCTGTGGCTGTTTTGTGTAGAGATAAGCTCTAGAGTGCATTGCATATTTATAGAGGTTATTGTAATAGGCCACTCTTAAGTAAACATTGCCTGTTAGTCATACTACCATTTGATAATAATATTGCACAGTAATAATTGGACACCCTTTTAAGGGCCTTTGAGTAGCTGATATTTATTAGCTGGTGGTGGCAGTAATTACTACTGTATAGCCCAGGTAAATGGAGCACAGCTAGTGAACCTGTGCCAGCCTTTGTCCCAGGAGGGTCTGTGTGGTTGTATATCCTCTTCTCAAATTCTGTGTGTGGTGTGTCAGCTACCTGGGCAGGGACATGAAGCCATGGATGGACAGAGAGGGTACTGGAGGTTAGCTTGCCAGCTAGGCTGAGATCTGGACCCTATAGCTGTGCCAGTGGGGAGTCTTATTGGGGACCTGGAGAGCAAGGGAGCAACCAGCCCCAGACTGACTGTGATCTCTGTGTGCACTTAAGGGAAATTGTACTTTACTGTGTGTATTAGTTATCCTTTCCTCTTCTATGAGACGACCTCCCTGGTGTTAGTGGTGAGGATTGAGGCTCATTGATTGCTGAGCCAGGGCACTGTCGTCACATATGCACATACCTCTCAATCTCTTAATACGCAACATCTGGACAAAGCTTGACAACATGGGGGTACAAATAGAGACATATTTTGAATATTGCTCTTATAAACTTTTAAACATTTGCTAGAGTAACAGGATTTGTTTTAATATACATTTTCTGAAGGATTTGAAGTCTGACACTCAAATGTATGTCATTATTTGGTGACTACAATCCTGAGATCATCCCACTGATTTCCCAGGAAAAAAGAGGAACATGCCAAAAATATGAGCCAAATATCTGGACATTCTGGGAAAATATCTACAGTTGAGAGGTATGTTTTATGCATGCAGCTTACTACCACACCCAGGATTCAAACCAAGGCTGTGTATGCTAAGAATACAACAATTTATGTTTCATCAGAGTGAGCTGTTTAGACACCACTGTCTGTTCCTTCAGTATTTTCTTTGCAAGTCTCTCTTGGTTGTAAAATCTGATCTTGTAATTACAACAGTCTTATACATACATTCCTAGACATATTTTTAGGTAGCACAGTGTGAGAAAAGTTGTTGACACAACAGTACTATTTTGATATCAGATGTTGGTGAATGCTTCATGTCAGGCCATACAATACCAGAGTAAACACTACCAGTCCAGGATTTAAAACTTTATTGCCAGGCAGTTACAGTTTTGTTATCTGAAAGACATGTTGGGGGAATGTTTGTTAACACTACCTGACTGTTTCTACCCATATTCCCAGATTCCTAGTTAATATTATACACATACCTCTTAATCTCTTAATGCCCATGCTCTAGACAAAGCTTGACAACATGGGGGTACAAATATGGACATATTTTGAATATTGCTCTTATAAACTTTGAAAGTTGCTAGAGTAACAGGATTTGTTTTAATCTGCATTTTCTGAAGGATTTGAGGTCTGAAAATCAAATGTATGTCATTATTTAGTGACTACAATTCTGGGACCATCCCAGTGATTTGCCACGGAGACAGAGGAACAGGCCTAAAGTATGAGCCAAATATCTGGACATTCTGCAAAAGTCTATACAGTTGAGAGGTATGATTATGCATACAGCTTACTACTACTACTCCCAGGATTCAAGCCATGGCTGTGTGTGCTAATAATACAAAAAAAATTGTTTCATCAGAGTGAGCTATTTAGAAACTGCTCTCTGTTCCTTCAGTGTTTTATGTCTAAGTCAGTCTTGTTTGTACAATGAGACCTTGTACTTACAACAGTCCTATGCAGTCATTCCTAGACATATTTTTTATGTCGCGCAGTGTGGGTAACAGTGGTTAACACAACATTGCTATTCAGAGACTGCAACATTAAATGCCATACAATACCAGAGTAAACACAACCAGTGCAGGGTTTAGAACTTTATTGCCAGGCAGTTACGGTTTTATTGAAATATGACCTATATGGGACTATTACTGTCATATTGTCTGGTTTATTCAATACAACCCATACACAGTCTTTATACTGCTAGGTGACTTTCTACTACTTTATATTTATTTGGTATGACTACTACAAGCAGGATTGTTACTCACCAGCCTCGCGACACAGCCTTTGCAACCTGTTGGCATGAGTTTCCTGATTCACAGCCCACTCAGCTGCAGCTGTAAAGGGAATAGAGAAATATTTAGGCATACATATCCATCACATACACAGATTGGACTTTAGTAAACAGTTATTGATATGAATACTTACACAGTGTTGGGACATCACCTCACTGCCTTGCTTCTTGGACCCACTGGTCCTAGACCTTCATCTTTCTCTGCTTCAAGTCGGCATAGTGGTGCTGGACCTGCTCACCAGTCCAAGGGATACCAGTGGCACTGGTGAGATAGCAGGTGAGATGGTCCCAGGCTTTTGCTTTATATTGAGAGCCCTGGTACTAGCCCTGCAGCAGTCTCTCATCATGGTTCTTTACCAGGAGTCCTACCATGACCTTGAAGTCCTGTATGCCCCAGAGCTGCAGCCGAAAGTGCATGCCCTCACCAACTCCTGCCATACTGCCTACAGTGGGAAACTGCAACCAGTTATGAGCTATATTCCCACCTGCGGAGTTTAAATATGGTCGCTTTCCCACCCTTTGCCGTGATTGGACAGTTTTGAATATGCTGAGCTAAGCTAACTATGGGCAAACCTGCTTGGCTAAGGCTGGCAGTGCTTAAAAGGGCAGGTTCAGCATTGCTTACCAATGGGCAATTCTACTTAGCTGGGCTACTCATTGCTTAGCAGTCATATTTACACAATGCTTACACCAGGTAAGCAGAGCTGTGCAATGCTTAGCATTGCTTATTTTATTCTTTATTTTATACACTATCTGCTGTATGGGATTGATTCATCATTCATTACATATTACAAATCTGTTTACTGTCTCTGACATCCCCCAATATGCTTTCATTACATTTATTCATGTGTGACTATACTGTATGGGGCACTTGTGTTTATATGGGGGTTTTACAACTTTATTACACTGACACCTCGCATCTGGACCTACTACAGTACTCTGGTTAACAAATATTATGTTATATCATAGCTAATTATAAAAAAAGTTTATGTACTACTTTCACATGTAAAATGCAAATTGGTTACAACGGGGACCAAACCAAGAATGGCTGCTTGCAAAGTGTACACTCTAACCACTACACTTTTGCAGCACTGCTTAAGTTGGATGCTCTTGCTATTTAACTTCTTGTGCTGTTTAAGCTGGACTATGCGTAGCTAAACATTGGGCACACCCGTGCAGTTACACTTAAACTTTATTGGATTTATAAAAGAATATATATATATATATATATATATATATATATATATATATATATATTTATATTTGTTGTGTTTTTTTTTTCTTTGTACCCTTTAGAATATCCCTGCTAAAGCTAAACCTGTTATTCTATCAACTTTATGCTTTGTGGGACGATTGTCCCTTATGGCATTGTACAGAATCCTTACTCTGACAGGTTGGGAGGTGTGCACTATATGCTTATGGTAAACCTGTTATTCTATCAACTTTATGGCTTGGTAGGGACAATTGTCCCTTATGGCTTTTCCAGATTTCTTACCCTGATGGGTTGGGGGTGTTACAAGCATTCTCGCTCATTTGAAATTGCTAAACGGCACTTCTGGAGTGCAGGGGGTGCATGTATTGTAAGAGCTCTGCTCTCAGACACACCTCCTGCACTCATACACAGAACTATGTCAGTTTTACAGCATGGCAGAGCGCCTTCATAAATATGCATGGTGTGCTGCCGTGCTGCACAGGAATGGTCCCTGCCCTGGGGACAATGTTGTTGCTTTTGATTAATATAGTAGCTTCTTCTAAGTCATAAAGGTTTTCATCTCATTGGCAAAAAGTATTTTTATCTTGGCTGGAAAGGCCAGCTGTACTTTAATGTTGTTTTGTTTAAACAGTTTTATTATTTGCCAGACTTTTTTCCTTTGTTCTAGTATTCTGGAAGAATAATCATTGTCAAACCTTATCAGGTTGTAATTGTATTTTAAGGGTGATTTTCTTCAAGCAGACATTAATATTAGTTCCTTGTCCAGAAATGAAAGAAATTTTATAACTATGGATCTAGGTGTAGTATTTGTCGAGTTAGAAACAAGTTTCCTCAGGGTTCTATGCTCCCTTTCAATTCCAAATGAAAATCCCTTTTATAAGTCTAAAAATTCAGGAATCCAGGTTTTTAAGAATGAAATAATGTCTTCTCCTTGAAATAATGTCTTCTCCTTCAGTGTTTTCAGGCAGACCAAAGATCCTTATGTGTTTCTCCTTTCCCTGTTTTCTAAGTCATCTATTTTGTTAAGCAGCCATGTATTCTGTTTAAACAGAAATTCTTTTTGGAATTCTTCCTCTTTGAGTCTCCCTTCAATGTCATTTAGAGAAGTCTCTATATTTGTTATTTTTGTATTGTGTTGCTGCACTTGTTCCTTAAGAGTATCAATCTGTTTTTGAGAATTTAATTTGAGGTTTTCTAAGTCCTTTTTAAAGCCATCCATCTTCAAATATAGATTCTGTAAGGTCGATGTCATCAATTGCAGTTATTTTTTCAAAGCAGCATCTGGATAAGAATTTCTTGAGTTGTTCATATTCAGTGACTCAATATATCTCCAAGTTATTTGACAGGAAAATTTTTGTATATCTCCACCACAATTGATATTTATGTAATTTAGTGGTTTATCTATCAATTTCCGATGTTTTAAACTCGAAAATAATAAAATATTCCTATATTATTATACTAGTTTATAGAGCTCTCAAAATTCACTGCTCTCAGTTGGCCATCTAGGCTCCACCCCACCTAAAATGCTTATTTTCAGCACTTGTCTGTTGGCATTATTTTGTTTTAGGAGCAAGACTTGTTAAGTGGTCTCTGCCTAAGTAAGGAAAATCAGTAATTAGTAAAAGGAACAAACATAACAGAAAAGGCATAATCTTATTCTTAATTTGTAAACAAACTATAAAAGCAAACTAAATGAACAATGTAGAAATTATGTATGTGAGGAATTCTTCAAGGGAGTAACTGTACATTTGACTTTTACCATTAGTGCAGCGTCCTAAGAAATGTAGCTCTGAGAGAACGCAGATAGAGTTATGTAAGCATCTGTTTCTGATACCTAAAAATGAGAAAATCAAATGAGGCTGTAAGTGGGATAAGGTGCCTTGGTAGCACAGCATATCTGTTTTCTGCATCATTGCTGTATTATCACGGAATACAGCACAGGTTATAAATGTAACTGTATGATTTCCTTATATCAAAATTAAACAATCTCCCAGATTTACTAATCTACTGTGCAGGACTAGCTTAGTCCTGCATGGAAGCATCCGTTTAGGAGCAGGATGGCAGTGCACCATGCATATTAATGAAGGCGCGCTGCCTGAGCTCCTAATCTTACATGGAGCATGTAAAGTGCAGGGGATGTGTCTGAGAGCAGAGCTTCCAGAATATACATGCCCCTGCAATGAAGAACAGCAGAAAGCCCTAAAAGAATGACAAGACTGGTCATAGGTGTCTGCATACCCCCAGCAACATCCTTCCACGTGTACAAAAGGAATAATAAACACAAGCAATATAAAGATTATTTTTTTTTCTATGAAACAGATTAAATTTTACCATAGGTGCATGGGTTTGCCCATCGCTTAGCTACGGGTAATGAAGCTTAAATGGCAGAAAAGGATAAAAAGGAAGATATATGCAAATGAAGCAGTATAGCAATAGTGTAGTGGGCAGAGCATTCGCCTTACAAGCAGTCATTCCCGGTTCGAGTCCCACTGCAGCACATTCCCTTTTCCATGTAAAATCACATCATGACCAATAATTTTAGTTGCATAACCTACTAAATAACATATATTTTTGAACTGGAGTACCGCATTAAATGCAGATATGAGGTGTCAGTGTCATAATGTTGCATAGTTCACAGATAATCACATATGCCCCATACAGTATATGTACACAGGAATCAGGGATACAAATGGAAGGTAAAATGTGTAATGAATGATAACCCCATACAGCTTCCAAATCCCCCACCTTCCCAAGAACCATCACACATTACTGTCTAAATTAGTGCAGTGGTAAGTGGGAGTAAGCACTAGTAAGCAAGTGTAACCACTATTAAGCAGTAGTAAGTGGGAGTAAGCATATGTAAGCACTAGTAAGCAGGTTTAAGCCCGTTTCTGCTGGGGTAAGGAATGCACACACAGGTTAAACAAAATTGAAGCTAACTCTCTGCAAGCATCATTAACTGGAGGTTAGCAATGCTTACCCTCGCGCAAACCTGCGCAAACCCACTTACAGCTGCTTAAAAGTCCCTTAATCTCTCTGTATCCAAAGGCCCTTGTTCTGCCCAGCAAAAAAATAAACAGTCTTATAGGTCTTGAACCCAGGACCCTATACACTATAGTTACAGTAGTTAACCACTAAGCTGTCACAGCAGTAGATAAGAAAGAGGTATCACCAACCAAATCCTCACAATAGTAAAATCAAACTGAATATGTGAAAGGAATTAGTAAACAGCCATATGTTCTATAACCTACTACATAACATAAATATGTGAACTAGAGTACAGAAGTAAGCCCAGATGTGAGGTGTAATTGTAATAGAGTGTTGAAGTCCCCTATTACACACAAGGACCCCATACAGTGTATGTACACATGAATCATGGATACCAGACATATATATAAGATGCAATGAATAATAAATCAATGCCAAAAAGCAAATATAATGCTAAGTAAATATTAAGCAACGCTAAGCATTGCACAGGTCAGCTTAGTTGGTGTAAGCAATGTGTAGGCCATCTAACTCAATTTGCCCAGTGACATACCCCTTTAAATAATGCCAACCTTAGGTAAGCAGGTTTGCCCATAGCTTAGCCTTTTCAAAACTGGCCAATTATGGCGAAGTGCAGGAATTTGGCCCTACTTAAACCCAACAGGTGGGAATACATCTTATAACTGGTTCTAGCTTCCCCTTGCAGACACCATGGCAGAAAGGGGAGAGGGAGTGCACTTTTGGATGCAGTGTTGGGGCATCCAAGAGTCCAGAGTCATGGCAGGACTCCTTGTCAAAGACCATGAGCAGAGACTGCTGCATGGCCAGTACCAGGGTTCCCAATATAAGGTGGAAGCCTGGGACCATCTCGCCCATGACCTCACCAGTGCCACTGGCATATCCCGAACTGGTGAGAAGGTCAGGCATCACTATGCCAACCTGAAGCAGCATAAGGGAGTATACCAGGTAAGAGGTGTATACTGCAGGTAAAACCAGTTCATGTATAAAGATGTCCACAGCCATATCAATGTCCAAACTAAGGCAATAGGGTAGTGTAGTAATGCTTGTAAGGTACAGATAACAGCACTGACTAAGAAAGTAATGTGAACTACAGAAATATACTAGCTGTTAATTGACATCTTTCTCCCCCCCACCATATCTCCAACAATACACTAAATACCCACCTCAACTGGTACATGATGACTCTACTGTTATGTTGGGACATATGTCTATTGGTTGATAATTATTTAAATCTGTTTCTATGCATGTGCTATGTTGAAATATTCCAACATTTGTGGCAAGGTGCCATCAATGTACCTGCATAGTGTTGTTATTACCACTGTGGTCCCATATATGCATGTGTCCCATTTGCTATGCAACTGTTCTGTATCTCTTGTCTGGGTTAATGGGAATATCTATGCATGCTGTTATACCTAACCCTGGAATGTGTTAAATAGTACTAACCCACATATATTGATACACCATAAACATCATAGCATGTATGGGAATGCGGGACCCAGCGGACCCACCTGTCCCATTTCAGCTGGCCATGGCACCAGGCACCAGCACATCTGGGGCCCAACCAGGGACCTCCTCATCCATTGGTCCTGCACCAAATTCAGATGGAACCACCTAAGGGGATGGGGCTCACCCCCCCCCGGGAGCAGGAGCAGACAAGAAGTTGTCACCCATCACCAGGTCCGGGTCGTGGTGTGTAGAGAGCTCAATCAGCAGTTTGGAAATCTTCTACTCCAGCTCTAGGGCCACATGTCATGACTAGAGGGTCGGCCTGACTCTTCAACTCAGCCCCCAGCACAGCCATCTTTGGGGCTGTGAAGGTACAGTGGTGAATGTCCATGGGTGGTGACCTCAATCCCACTGATTCCACTAGGGGGCTCATGGGCTTCCGATTTCCCAACTCCCCTCCCCATCAAGGTGTTTCCCCCCACATGTGTCATTAACCACCCCTGTATGTGTCTTGTTTGTCTCATCTGTTAACCTACACAACCTACCTCTCCAAATATACCTACTATCCCTTCCCAACATCCCACTCTCACCTGATAAAAAAGGGCAATCTGTTCCTCAAAAATAATCTCACCCCATACATAGCTGTCCATTTTGCACACGTGTCCACCGGACACATGTAATCTGGTCTAATTGGCATCACAACATATTATTCTTGCCCTCACCCCTTTCCCAGGGGGTTGAGTGTCCAAATCTACCTCCAAAGTCAGTGTATATGCACAGCTGTTGCTGCAGAAGAAATGGGCAGCTATGAACCTTCCCTACAACCTCCTGCACATTCCTTGCTATTATCTCCATTGTCTTTCCCTCTTTGTGCCCCTTTTTCACCACTTTCCTATCAGCCCATTTTCTTTTTTTTTAAGAAATTAGCACTGGGTAAGCAGGAGTAAGCACTTTTAAGCAGCAGTAAGCGTGTTTAAGCTTGTTTGCACGGGGGTAAGTAATGCCTACACAGGTTAAGCAATTTAGAATCTGAGTATAAGAAACTGTAACCGGAACTTAGCAGCGCTTACCTCTGCGCAAACCTGCTTACAACTACTTAAAAGTGCCTTAATCACTCTGTACCCAATGACCCTTGTTCTGCCCAGCAACAAAATAAACAGACTTTGCAAAACTTGAACCCAGGACCCTGCACACCATAGCCAAAGTGATTTACCCCTAAGCTATGTCAGATACACATAACACTGATTTTTTTCACAAATATATCATCCAGCCTGGTCATTCAACAGTACAGGATATCTATTTGAACATGTAGATGTATGTGTATGTGTGTGTGTGTGTGTGTGTGTGTGTGTGTGTGTGTGTGTGTGTGTGTATTAATATCTAAATAGATATAATATATATATATATATATATATATATATATATATATATATATATATATATATATATATATATATATATATATATATATATACATATATATAAACATATATACACATACATATGCATACATCTATAGATATATATGTCTACATCTATATGTCTATATATTTACAGCAATATTTATATATATATATATATATATATATATATATATATATATATATATAAATATATATCTATATAGGTATATGCAGACATACATCTGTAGATAAAAATGGGAGCATAACAAAAACATATATGTCCACAAGCACTGTTATTGTGGTTGAGGGGGCCCAAACAACATACGTCTTGTACGTATAGATACCCCCCTCACAGCCAAACACATCTGCCCTGAAATACAATACCAACTGTTGCAGATCCCATAACCAGGACCTAACACAACATGGGCACAAGATGTTAACAGTACTCCATCCCACCTTTATGATGTCAGGCTGGTATCAGTAACATATCATGCAGTACAGTCTGGCTACCATAGGGAATGTACAATGTGGAAGCAATCAGCATTCCTAGGATACACATGCACAGACACATACATGCAGATACACATATATATATATATATATATATATATATATATATATATATATATGTATGTAACTACACATACACACACAGATATGTATAGGAAGATACATATGTTGAAGGTGCACACAGTACAGAATAGCCATATATATGTAACTACACATACACACACACAGATATGTATAGGAAGATACATATGTTGAAGGTGCACACAGTACAGAATAGCCACTATGCCTACAGTTGCCACCTTACCAACTGGACACTGTATGCGCCACCCATACAAATGAAAATTGTTGCCTGCAACATATGCCCACAGAGAGGTCAAAGGATATAACACCACACACAGGTTTGCATACATGGGAAAGCTTTATTTGTGTACTATTACAGTTGTATATGCCATGTTATATAGCTGTTTAGACACTAACATACATATAAACAGATTAATGCAACTGCGAAACAGTTATATTAATACAATAGTCTGGAAAGGTTTACATATGTTGCTGTCCAGGCCGAGGCCTTCAAGTAGTGCAATAGTAAAGACAGACTGGGCCGCAGGATACCAATCAATCAACAGTAAGTAATGCAGATGTATAGTCCAGCAGCCTCTATCTACACTCTGTACACAATCCCTAGGGAGTAAAGACCTCAGCTGACACAATGAGATGTATCTGTTACATAACAAGGCATAACTGACACCATCACAATTACACTGACAAACAGAACGGTCTGTATGGCAGGAAGCAGTAGGCCTGCATTTACCCAAGGTGAATTTTATGGTAATGTACATCCAGATACCATAAGGCAGCTTACCCCTGATACCCCCACATGTTGTAACAGCCTAGGTTAGTTATGGTGCATCCCTCTAGACTCAATAATATAGGGCCATATACCACTGTTACATTCACTGGCTTCTGGAGTGCATAAGGGCACATGTGTATTGTGTAGGTAAAGCCCACACATATATGGACCCAACCCCACAGTATGTGTGGAGGAAACAACAGCAGTAGACTGATGGCAGGAATGGCAGCATGACATACTCACAGCCTACTACATAACAACCCCTGACAGCATGTCATATGTACAAATCCTGGTATGTAGGCAGAGGACAGAGGCTGGAACACAGGCCCATATCTGTAAAACTGCTGTCATATATTAAACAAGTCGCTGGTGTTACAGGATAGTCTGCAACATACCCTTAGTCAGGAATATGAAGTTAGAAACAGAAATGGATGTAGCCATGTACTGATAGCACTCAGCACACACACTGCCAGTGATATATCTGACACAAGACCTGTGTGGTGGACACACAAAACATAATAGGCACACCTCTGGCCATCAAGTGGATAGGCCCACAGTTGAGAGCTATGCAGACAGGCTGCATTCCAAGTTAAACTAGTATGTACACACAAACCCTGTAACACCGGTGCTATACAATGCATACAACAACACTACTCACACTCTGTCTGTAGTTCTGAAACCTCCTACAAATATGTAGCTGGCCTGAGTGTGCAGATTCTCCTGTAAAAGGTATTGCTACCTGCTATTTGTAACACTGCTGCCCACACACAGGAATGATGTCCATCATACGGTAAAGGTAAAGGGACCACGCCCACATGATGTAGGAATTTATAGTAGTTGGTTGCCATGACAGTGGTAATTGGAAGTACTACACAGCAAACTGCATGCAGGTAGCAAGTGGAGGACACTGATTGTTGCAGAGGCCATCACCTGATCATGTGCATCACCTACAAATTCCGTGCTGCAATCTATGCAAAGCAGCTCATTCCATTTACTGGAGAGAGACTGAGAGTGAGAGAGAGAGAGAGAGAGTGTGTGTGTGTGTGTGTGTGTAAAGCACAGAAAAAAAAAAAAAACAAGCAAACCATCCAGAAGAGACTGTATTCCCAGAACAGGTATGTGAAGTATATATGTATGTAATTGACTGTAATACGTGGTCCATAATAATGGGATAGATAATGTGAAATGATTTATATGTGCCTTCAGGTGTTGTTGTTGTAATGATGTTCAGCTGAACAACTAAGGACAATAGAGTCCATCCCTGTGGGTAGTGGGCCATACCCCTCAACCGTATAGAGCAGCACTGACTGATAAGATGTAAGCCATCATAGTGTGTGTTGTGCAATGGGAAGTATGTATATTACGTGGCCAATAACTGGTGGTGGAAGTAATGCCATAATGATGGACACGTGGGTTCCATAGCCCATCTCTTGCAGGATACTCAGGTTAACCTGTATTGTAGCATGCAGGAATGCCATAGGTGTGTAATAGGGTTACCTGCAATCTGACCCTACATATACCCCCCAATGTCAGGCTGTGTCCATATGTGGCACCTGTCTGTCTTGTAGCAAGGCAGAACAGTGCAGCTGAGCAGGAAGGTGTTGTGAGATTGTGGACCTGATGTCTGAATGTACCCCACATATAGGTATGCATATATATACATATATATGTATTGCTGGACCAGTACATGAGGAGGCCCCAGGGTGGGTCACATATGTGGTGTGGCCTGGTAACATGGGCAGATGAGTTTGGAAAGGTGGTTCTGCTCTGCAATAGTACATATACACGCTATTGTGTCACTGTTATAGAACACATGTCGGTAGTAATAGTCTACAATATCCAGGAACATGTCCAACAGCATGCATAGATAACCCTAATAACACAGAATGTCAAATGTGCAGCAAATACATAGCAAGCATACCACTGGCATATATGGAACCATTGTGGCCCTGACAATGGCATACAGGTGAACAGTCTGTAACAGGCCAGCAATGATAGTGTCCACACAGGAAACATGGCTACAAACACATTGCGCAATGCGTGATACAGTACAATATCTGCCCCACTGGTAGGTATGATGTAGCCATAGCTATTGAGTTGTGTGTACAGTCTGTTGTCGCTAATATGGTGGGGGGTGACAGTGATGTGTATTAAGAACTGTGGCAACCTTGCTGCATGACCTGCTCACACCTGTGTCCATATTTATGTCTTTCAGGCACGATGTCCCATGGAAGGCTGCCAGCATACACAGCAGCTGAAAATGAAATTCTGCTGAATGACCTCATACAGCACTACACAGTCTTGTTTGGCTGGGCCACCCTTGATCAGCACGAGTGGACAGCCCTGTGGAACGACCTAGTCCAGAGGGTCAATGATGTCGGACTGCAGAACCGCAGTTATGAGCAGGTCTGACATCATTGTTCTGACATGCTTCACAATGCCTGTCGGCATGCTGCTGCAGTCCGGGGGGAATCACCTTGCCATGGTGGGGGGGCCATTCCATCCATCCCCCTCAAACACATGTGGAGGAGCTCCTAGCTAGCCTCGTGGCACCTGCCCATCCACACAGCCACCAACCGCCAAGCACCTTTGTGGAGGTGGGTGCCACCCACACACTGGCCAAGGAGCATTCATGTAAGGCCACAGGGCACATCTGTAGACCACTGTTGCATATACATCTGCATCAGTACAGGTAGATCATGCATATCTGACATGTCATAGATATATTTTGTTGCTGCATTGTAGTAATAAACAGATGTGCATATGTGGTAGTATTGTGGACATGTACTGTTGATGTATTGTAATGCTGCACACACCCTGTAGCAATGCCACAGGTGTGGCCACTGACTTTGCATCTCTCACCCTCTATGTAGGTCCCACCGGGATACCACCAAGGCAGCAGCCTGTAGCTGGTGAGTATGGTTTATTTAATTAATTAATTTATTTATTTACATTTGTTGACCAGGGGAGTTTGACTGGATAGAGGTCCGTTTTCAGTAGAGGCCCGGGGAGAAAAGCTCCACATTAAGTATTATTTGCATTATACAGTTAAAAAACATAGCATTTAAATATAGACATTAGTCCAGTTAAGGATGGAAGACAAGAAGAAAACAGATGTAAAACAGCTGTAGAACATAGTACAATTTTAAAATATGGTGACATATATTAAACATGGTTACAAATGTAGTTGAGATTCATCAGTGAACAATTGATACAATCTGTTTTGAGGTACATAACAGCCATTAGCAGTTGTTGCTACAAGAAGTTAGTATTATGTGGTAGGTAGATGGAAACATGAGTAGTCAAGCTTGCTAAGAGTAGGTTGTTGATAGGGGGCTGAGAGAGGTAGTGGGTGGGGGGAGTGGATTGTATTAGAGGGGGGTTGCAAGGGCATATCTGGCAAGTTTTGAAGTGTGATTTTAGTAAGGATTTAAAGTGGGTGCAATAAGTTACAGAGGTAATTGAGGATGGGAGGGAGTTCCAGAGTTTGGCTATAGTGCAAGAGAATAATGCTTCTCCAGCAGAGTTAATGGCTCTTGTGACCTGTAGGAGGTTTTTGTGGCTGGATCTTAGTGGTCTCGTGGTTATGTAGGGTGTAGTAGATTCTGGAGGGATGGGACTTTTAGTAGTTGGTTTATTAGTTTGTGGGTGAGTGTGAGTTGGTACCATTGAAGGAGGTGGGGGAGCTCTAGCCAGCCCAGTTCTGCTAGTGAGAGACAATGGTGAGTACTGTAGGAAGCCCCTGTGGCGAATTTGGCGATTTTGTTGTAGCAGGTTTCGAGCTTATTTAGATCGCATTGTCTAAGGTTAGTAAATATTGGAGAGGCGTATAGTAGGGTAGAGATAAGATGACAATTTGCTACTGAAATTTTAGCTGCTTTGGTAAGTAGTTGCTGATTTCTATATAATGCGCCTAGTTTTTTGGGCACTTTTGTAATGGTCATGGAAACGTGAATGTCAAAGTTCAGTTTATTGTCTATTTCTACTCCTAGTAATTTGGTGTGTTCTGTAGGATGGATGGTGGTGTTGTCTTTTGCTGTGATGTTAAAGTGAGTGCTGTCTAGGGTAAGTTTGGTGGGTTGGAAGATTAGTAATTTTGTTTTGTTTGGGTTGAGTATTAGTTGGGCATCAGATAACCAAGTTTCAATAGAAGAAAATGCGTCCTGTGTGACTTTTTGCAGTTCTGGTAGGGAGTGGGCTGTGCAGATGATGGTTGAGTCATCTGCGTATTGTATGAGTGTGCCATGTGTTGTGGCTGAGGCTAGATTAGTGGTGAAAATAGAGAAGAGTAGGGGATCCCAAGATGGACCCTTGGGGAACTCCTATGGAGACTGGTAGTTGGGGGGATAGGTTGTCCTGCCAAACAACTGCTTGTTGGCAGTCAGATAGGTAACTCTGAAACCAGTTGATGACTGGTTGAGAGAAGGATAGATTATTGAGAAGAGAGATGAGTTGTTTGTGTGGGACCATGTCGAAAGCTTTAGAGAGGTCTAGGAAGGTAGCTGAGGAAAGATAACCTGCATTTTTATTTTGTAGGATAGTATTAGAGAAAGAGAGTAAGGCGGTGGTGGTGCTACGGTTAGGTCAGAAACCATGTTGTGTGTTGGAAAGAAGGTTGTTAGCAAGGAGGTGATCTGAGACTTGAGCATGAATGCATCTCTCTAGTATTTTGGAGAGTGGCGAGAGAATAGCTATGGGGCGGTAATTATGGAGATGGTTGCCAATACACTGGGCATGTAATGGCGATGGTATATTCCATGCACAAATCTAACACACCTACCCAGAATGCATGCTGTACATGTGCATGTATTGTTGCTGTTAAATGCATGGCATAACAGGGGTGGCCATGATGGGGTATTGGAAGGGTATGTCAGACTCCTGCATGATAACTAACATCCTCTCATTGCAGAATGTGTCCATAGGGAGTCACATGATGGTGGGAGACATGACCTACAGTAGGGACATGTTTGGAACAACACCCATATACAGTGCAACACCAGTGTATATACCTGTAGGACAATGGCAACTACTGTAGAGTTACACTATGGCATAAGGCATTACTGTGGTCCCCATTATCAGCTGGGACTAGACTGTGACATGTGGTGTTCAGTGTATGGGACACTGCAAAATGACACATGTGCAGGCCTTACTTGTCATACATCTGCAAAAAGACTGAAGGAGGGGGGGGGGTGTCAGCGTGACACACCAGTGCACTGCAGCAGGGATTCTAAGAATAATAAGAATGGCTGTATCTGCACATAGTCAGGTTCAGGAACTGTGGCAGACATAACCCTACCCCCACAACAATAGTGATGGCAGTGTGTGAACACCAAGGGATATGCACATTAGTAGACCTTGCAATCATGCAAATTAGGGGGACATGTGTAGGGCAGACTGAACATACACTGGCAAATGCAGATGGCCCACGCTAGTATACCCCTGCCAGGAGTAGTGACTGCTGTAGTACACATAACAAGAGGTGCAAAAAACCTTCATGATAAGGGTGTGCACACATATGCCCACACGGAGTGTATGCATTGTGGTCAAAATCTGTACACCTAACACATTCCGTAGACACTGCATGTGAAAGTACAGGACATATCATAACATATCGGTCTCATGTACTGTTAAGATATGCGGTGATGTGGTCCCATGGCAGATCAAGGTTCATAGGTTCATAGGTAGGTACTAGGCTATTAGCCCTAGGGCCTATATAAGCCTAGCCAAAAGGTACCCTGGCTTTCGCCACCCAAGAAAATTATTTTCCTGTGCCACTGTCTAGCAGAGCCACATAAGTGATCCTCGGGGTGAATTTCCTATCTTCCATCCAACCATCAAGATTTTTCTTGAAGAGTGTTAATGGGTGCATCATGTCAATAAGGGTGTGTACACCCCCCATAGCCATGGTATGCTCTGATGGTTGTCAGTGTAAGAGTATTGGATTGGTCATACATGGTCCGCTGATGTTGAGAGCTGTAAATCAGATATCAGGCATTCACAAATGATGTGTTACTGAAAAACATAGGGGCTGTGAGCATTAAATCTGACATAACTGACACAGTAGTACACGTTCAGCAATGGGTTGTACACCTGCAAGGTGTGGTGCACAGTACATGGCAGGGTGCAGAACAGGTGCACAGCAATACTGTGTACATGGGTGCAGTGGTATCCAGGGGAAGGGGTATCACCTAGTGACATAGCACATGCATCACACACATGTATACTATTGCTAGCATGGATTGACTATAGCTGCACTGCATGCTGTTGTGTACCATATGTTATGCATGTTGACAGATGGGTAATAGGAGGACTGTGTGTACTATCATTATGCAACCTCACCTGTATGTGTGTATGTGTGTGCATCCTGATGAGTAGTTAGTTGGTCTGTAGGGTCACTCTGGCGAAATGGAGGGAGGTTGATGCATGTAAGATGCATGCATGCATGTGTATGTGTTTGTGTGGCTGGCCATGTATGCACATGTGTGATTGTGGGGTGTTCATACAGCAGTACCTCCCTTTGGGATCTTGCAGTACATAGACATGGACTGCCACATTACACACCAGGAATACTTGTCATGTCTGTAATCACAGGAAAGCTGATAGTATAATAAGGTCTGTATCATGGAACAGGCATTGAGAGGGTAGTTAGACACCAGGTATACCCTTAATATCGCATTCAGCAGAGAGGTGACCTACAACCCATGTATGCAGTACTAAAGATGCACTGGGGAAGTACTAGTCAACAACAGGGAGTGTATCCATATATTACAGTTGTCACATGATAGGCTGATTGAGCAGCATATCTGGTATGTACTGAGCAATACATACACACACCAGTGCGTGATATTATGGAGTGAACATAGTAGCCCACACATATGGGGCCATGTTCATGATGATCAGACATACACAGGGTGAACATGAATGACAGCAGTGAGGCTATCTAAAACCACTACACACAGGTCAGGCAGGTAATGTAGTAACAGGTCTTGTGTTATGATCGCTTGCCTAGGCATTTAGAGAACTGCTATGTTAATGAGTGGTATCAATGTAAGTATGTTACCAAGTGTGATGCAGGATGGGGAACACATGGAAATATACGTGGGACTGTCTGCAAAGTCACGGACAGGTAGGTATTACAGTGGAGTGGTATCAATGTGTGTATGTTACCAAGTGTGATGCAGGGTGGGGAACACATGGAAATATATACGTGGGACTGTCTGTAAAGTCACGGACAGGTAAGTATTGTGGTGGTGTGTATATATGTGTGTGTGCGTGTGTGTGCGTGTGTGTGCGTGTGTGTGTGTGTGTGTGTGTGTGTGTGTGTACTGTTAGGCAATGCTGTACAGGTTTTAAAGTGCATTTATTGTTTCCCCCCACATGTGACGAGGTGGGTCAGACCCTCCTGCATGCAATCTGATGTTGGTTTCCATACAGACACCGAAGATGAATGTAGTACTGTTGAGGCACAGGTGGGGTTGTCAGGGGCCGAAACAGTGCTATTATTTGACATCCCACTTTTAGCCATCCCAACCCTGAACACAGTTTCAGTGCCTATACATATCCCATCACCAGTGGCCATAGCGGAGGGACAGCTGGCATTTGGTAGCAGTGCACAGGAAAGTGTGGTAACCATGTCTACTGTGTCTGGTCGCAGCAGGCATAGTTGGATGTCCGGCAGGGCACCACATAGACAGATGTCCCAGGATGCCCATGGTAGGGCCACTGGACATCATGCACCTGGCAGAGGTGACATTGCTGGTACCAGCAGGTGTATGTTTCCGGCTGTCTTGGTGGTGCTGGCATGTATGGAACGTTACACCAAACAGGGCCTGAGGCTGTAGAGGGCTGCTCCCACATCTGCAAGCAACAACTTCCGTGAACTGTCTGGTGCCATCCGGACTTATACCGAGCTCATGGATAGATGGTCCGGTGAGATGATAGCCATCATTGACTGTGGTATATCTGTGCTTGAACGTGTGGTGGGGGTGTGGCGATGGCCGAGTGGATGTAGGCCAGCAGGACCAACAGCTGGCAGTCAACATGGACATGCTAGGACACCAAGGGCTCCCATAGTGGCAGTACCAGCCCCGGCAGTATGGGGGGGCACTGTCCACACCACACCACAGCAGGCCATGAGCACGTAGTCCTGGCCAGTCCCAGGAGGGACCTGGTACCAGCAGACATTTGTCATCGTCAGGTGAGAGTAGCACATTGAGACCTGTACTTGGACATGCCCATAGAACCCGTGGCAGGCACAGTCCACGTGTCTGTGGCTGAAGGCAGTGAACTGCACACCCTGCCGGGTATGGTCTGCAGCTGTCCATAAACACCTGTGTAGGGCAGCCACATGGCAGAACTGTGTGTATGCATACCCACACACTATACAAACACACATAGGGCAACCCCATACCTACACACGCCACATCACCATGCCCAGTTCACCTCAGTACACCCATCACCCACACACACATGGTGTCAAATGTATGGCCCACCCTCGGCCTCTGGCAAACCAACAACACACCTTGTGCATATGATGACACCTGTGTTACATCCCTATCATCCATACCATCAATGCAGGGCCAGACTAATATGGTTCTGATGCACACGGTGACTGTACTACAGTGTACCACAGTACTGCAGTGTAACATGTAAGGAGTAAAGTGTAATGCATATATGTCAGGTAGTGTAGCCATCCAGCAATGATGCATTATAGCTGTTAGTAACACTGGTTGATTGTGGTCTCTATAATGTTATCCATTTGTGTTGTAGGTGTACATGTGTCAGCATGAGGATGGTCTGCAGTCATATTCCACAATGGGGTATGGCACTGTGGTGACACCATGGCTGTGACATATCTGGGGTACAGTTGAACACATGTCACAGGTTAGTATAACAGTTATTGCCTGTACCACAATGACAGGTGACCTGCTGGGGTGTGTATAATCTGTAACCTGATGTAGACCCATCGACATACATGCACACTGTTACTTGTCAACACTGGGACTAGACCCCTACCTAGGTATGTAGTGATACGGAAGTGTGCGGCTTCCATTGCACACACCACAAAGCATTTAGGGTGAGGTGTGTCCCAGGTTGCATGTTACATGCAGAACATTCACAGACATGTACAGTATGCTTATGGGGGATGTAATGGGTGTATATGGAAAATACATAGCGTGACATACATTCATATACACACTAACAGACACATAGATAGACACATCAGAGAGACCAGGGCCTATCGCTGCTAACTAACTTGACTGTGTGTCCAATGTGTTACAGGTAGGCTGCACACAGCACATGCATAACTGGCCTGCAATGTGGTTGCAGTTACCTGTATGGTTGATGGTGACAGTGGTAAATATATTGTGGTACATGGGACATATATCGGGTGTACCTTGGTGTAATGACAGTGTACACAGCACCCACATCCCCCAGTGGATATTGTACTCCCTGAAACCCATGATGACACTCTGATATACCCACCATCACACATTGGCCACGACTGCAATACAACCCATTGTAGATCCCAACAGTGGTACTACAGGGATATGCATCTAATGCACATGCCACATACATAGCAGGGTGTTGCATTGTTATGCCTCACCGATAGGCAGCAACAATACTATCTGTACTACCGTGTGTGGAAATGGGTATTGTAATAGGAGTATGTGGCCTCAGAATGCTGTACCCTACAGATAAACGGACATGCACACATACACACACTTGCCAGAACACAATGGGTATCCCATGCCTATCAACCCATTTGTACAACACTGTTGTGATGGTACTGCAAGGCTTGTGCAGCTGGTATGGAGAGGAACGTAACAGTGAATATGTAATGTCCCATACGGCAGCATACACAACTGGCTACGGAAATGGGTGTTGTGGTGGTTGTGAAGGCCCTCATAGAATTCCCGCATACAGGTGCGCTAACACACAGACACTGCTGTACTCAGTCATGCACACATACACATGTGTCAGTACTGGGGTGCATCTCTGCAGGTTGTCATAGCTGTGTACCTAGCTATTGTCCAAGGAGAGATGGGTTCTGTAGGGGTTGTGTGTAGTGGTATCCTGCCACCTGCCATGTGGCAGCAGGCAAGCCATTGACAGACACTACTGTGGTGACCCTCAGGGTGAGAATGACATGCATCAGCCATTCTGCCAGGTGCCTCCTGCACATGGCCACTGAGGTGATCAAGTTGACATGCATGCAACATGCATTACAACACATGGTTAGTGTCTGTGATGGAGACCTGTACTCAAGCATGTTCAGTTAACTGTGGTAGTGTAGTGGAGGTACCCATGGCATGTGGTGCATACAGGGTGTTATCTCCAATATGTGCCAGTTCTTACACAGCTAGGCAGACATGTCAGTGTCAATCAAGCTTAGGATGCCTGTGCATATCCCAGCGGGATACCTGCCATCTGCACATCTGTACAGGGACTGACAGTCATCCGCTTGACAAGTAGCTATGCTGTAGGATGAATGTGTTGACAGATAGACATTTGACAACAATATGTATGCCATAACTACATGTCAGGAGCCCTTGCTATCATGTGCTGTACAGATGGTAGTCTACTGTTACATTCCACATGTTGGATCATTACTCAGTAGGAGTTATATACTGTGACAGTTCACACACCAGGGATACAACAGGGAGGCCTCAGAGTCTAGCTATGCCTGCAGGTGTGCCTGTTGTCAGTACTACATTTAGCACTCTACTCTTGCATGGGTAGGCACTGTCAACAGTAGTACCACCATCATACACTACATGCCAGTGTGACAGCACGTACCCTAAACTACTATCCCTATATGTAACAAAGTCACACAGATAACAGTGCTGTACAGGCCCCATAAATGTCTGAGTCCCAGACATGACACTCACACCCCTTGCTACTGTAATGACAGCACATAGGTGCATGTATTGTACACGGCATTGCATACACTTATTACAGATGTCATTACCCTGCTATGTTATCAGACTGGGTGGGGTGAACTGGTTACCAGGGCTAAGCCATGGTTAGCAGATATCAGCATTGCTTCAATATAACAGCTAAGCTGATTTGCACACTGGTAAGCAAAGCCTACACTGTCTAAGCACCGTACGTTTACCCATAGCTTAGCACAGCTTAGCTTCGCACAAACCCACGCAAACATGCATAAAGCTGCTCAAAACTGCCTTAGCCACTCTGTATCTGACAGCCTTTGTTGTGCCCAGCAACAAAATGAACAGCCCTTGCAGGTCTTGAACCCAGGACCCTGTATACTAAAGTTGCAACACTTAACCACTATACCATGACCACTGTGAAGACAGCTGTTTTTTCCAATATATCTGTCAATACACATATTGATTAGTATTGAACAATTGCCTTTACTACCACAATTGTGTAGCACTTGTTATTAATATGACTGTTGCATCATATATGTTGTTTTAACATAATGTACACATAGCAGATACATACTGTGAGATACATCTGAGAGAGTATACACAACCGTGAGGTTTACACATGACAGGAATATGGATATATACATATAATAGGTTGATATATGTGTATATGTACATACACATGTATATTCATGCATATGTCTGTATACACATCTGTATAGTGCAACATATATATGGCCATGTGTACATCTCTTTGTATGTACATATATATATATATATATATATATATATACATATATATGTATATATAGCTATATATGTATGCACATCCAATGTGTACAGATATGCCTATTTATGTAGATATATATGTAGATATCTATAACTATATGTGCATACATATCTAGTCTGATATACCTATTACTGTCAATATATATGTAGATATCCATATGTATCTCTATCTGTATATGTGTAGACATATATTGCTGTGTATATATATATATATATATATATATATATATATATATATATATATATATATATATATATATATATATATATCTGAGTGTCTATATGTATATGTGTATATATATATATATATATATATATATATATATATATATATATATATATATATATATATATATATACATATCCATCTATGTATGTCGATATGTATATGTGTATATATCTGTATAGATATATGGATAATTATATATACATATATGTCCACCATGTGTCTTGAACATGGAGTGGAGCCCTACCTCAGCCCCAATAGTCCCAACCTCTTAGTGCAAGGGGATGTCAGGTATGTAGTGCAGGAATATATGTAGACTATTGCTAATGTGATAGGGGTTGTCTTCACAGACATGTTGTGTGTGGGAGGTCACATCTGCTTTTAATATGTGCACCATTGGCTACTGACAGACATCCTAAGGACATCATAGTACAGTACCACTGCTAGCACAGTAATGATCCTGTGGAGTACAGCAGAGATATGGCCAATAAATGTGGACAGTCTGACACACTCTGGTCAGTCCAGATGTATACACAGAACCCCTTAGTGCAAGACATGTGGACCAAGCCTGACAATGCGGATGTTAGCCATGAAGATCGGTATAACATGTAAATACTGGTATACAGTTGCCCCATAGGTTATGCATTCACACACCCCTGTCTGTCCTGACACATAATAATCACTGGTACAGAGGTGCCATGGCCACATACTACCCACTAGTTAGTGACATACATCTGTACAGCATCCCACTGCTTTGTCTGACATACATGACTGTTATGGTGGCCTGTCAGCAGTACATCTGGCAAGTATCTGGACATAACATCACACTAAGCTGCTAGGCATGTAACAAAGCACTGTGTGGGCTACAGGCAGACTGTCACAACACTGGCCCACATTTCTTATGGGGGAATACACATGTATCTGCATATACAGCAGGCTCTACAGGGATGTCACAGCACAAAGTAACAGATACCTGTGTGAAAGTGCATAACCACAACCAATGTGAACACAGCCACAGCCACATATGTAGCTAGCATAATATTACAGTATATGGACTATCTGATCAACACCATTCTCATATGTGCCATTCACACACTAACCCTACATATACTGGGCCACTATACAATGTGGTCCAATGCCTGTCTGTGGTATGGGACATGTGTGTGTTTGGACCTACAAACATGTAAGCCAATAGGGTAACATACAGTGGAGCAGCATGTAACATCAGATAGAACAGGACCAGGAACAATGACATCTACCACAGTCTGTACACAGGCCAGGGTACATATTCACAATACACACACTGTCAAGAATCACAAGTACACAGACCTCAGTACTGTATACACAACCACAGTATGCCCAGGTTATGTCCTCAAAGAGAACCCCTACTATACATAACTTGTGTCACAGTCTGATATCCCCTGGGTTGTTATTAGATATGATGTCAATAAAGTATGATGTACAGGACATATGCACCTCTTACTGCATGACATATGTACACAGGTTGACAGAGCTGTGGCTTGAGGCACAAACACAGGGCCAATATTGACATGTTGCTGTGATAACCTCATACATTTACTGTTGTAACAGGGTTTGTTGCGACATATGTCATATGAGGGATATGAGGTCAGTAACTCTCATGTCTGTCACCATGTACTGTCTGCAATCCTCACACTATGCTTCTGCAGTTCACAGATAGGTGCTCTGTGGGTAACACAAGAAACAAAAGGCACCACACACTGTCCAGTCTGCAGATGACCCTACAGATGGGTGTTTCCTCAGAAACATAGCACTGTCATGACAGATATTAAAACATGTAGAACAGTCATATCCACACACACCCTGTTAAACCAACATTACTCCAAATGCAAAATAGCAACACTTACATTCTGTAGTCATGTCAGGCACACCCCCCTCCTGTGTGTTGGCCTGTTTTCATGGTGTGTGTTGTTAGATGTAAATCCCCAATCTATCTGTGATGCTGTTTGCCAAACAACAGATCTAGGTCCTGCTCACAGTGAATGAAAAGGCTCAACACCAACATGATGTTCCTAGATATTGGAGTGTGTTCCCATGCAATTAGCTATGGGAATGTTACCACAGCTGTTCCACATGCAATCAGGAGGGCTGCAATTCATGCAGAGGCCATCAGCTGATCATGAGCATCACTTACAAAACACATGCTGCTGCCTAAGCAAAGCAGGTGTAAGTCTCCACATCCACCAGAGAGTGAGTGAGAGAGGCAGACAGAGGCACAGATAAGTCAGGGAAGGGTGGGAGAGTAAAACTTAAGCATGTTTGTGTCACACACCTACAATTACAGGGTAGCAACCCTCTGACTGACTATGTATTGCTATCACATGTCTATGCAGTTATTGGATGCGCCACATAGGTTACATGTTGAGGAGCTCTCCAAACATATATTTGATGGTGAGTGACATTTGCAATAGTGATATGGTAGCTATATGATAAGTGTAGTACACATGCCTGTCTGCATGAACAGGTGTCAGCATCAACATAGTCACACGCTCTCAGGGACCCACACACATTGACACACTTGGCAGGGTCAGGAATACAACTCACTAGTTAATTTGCCACAATACAGTACTGTGCAGGTATCACATGCACCACAGGGGTTATCCAGAGGTTATATGGGCAAAGGGTATGTGGAGGTGTCTGACAGACAGCATGCTTCAGTATGCCAATGGGGGTTGTAGTGAGTGTGAATGTGGTTATAAGCATCATACACCACACACACAAGGTGCCAGTACTGACATGCATGGGTGCATTGCTTCACGGGTGTGTAGTGGTTGACTGTGCCAGACAGCTATACAAGGCTAGGTGATAGGTATACCTTGGCATCAGACCACATGACAATGGTCTGCAGTGTGGTTCAAGGATGTAGTGTCTGGATTTTCCCACACAGGTAGGTATTGTATTCACCATCCAGTCACCTGGGTAACTATTGTGTGTGGCCATTGCTGTGCATTGCTTGCCGTGTATGTGTTCTTTAATCCATGACATGGATGGTGTCTGAGATGTGCACACGTCCCACATGCATGTACAGTGATATGTGGGACTGTACCTGGGGTATCTGGCCCATGTTGTGTACACAGATTGTTATCATCAAATGTGCCAGTCCTGGCCTCATGTGGCGGGAACTGGCAATGGACAGCAGGTTGACCCTGCACCTACATTGATAGCATGATACAGGTATTCCATGGTGTCAGTGGCATCTGTCCATACAGGGCATATGTTGAAAACACAGTATGCCCTTTGTGGGTCACATTTGACGGCACCACAGGTGTTACAGGTGTCATCTGCATGTACATGCCTATTGGACAGGGTGCCCAGCCTCTCGGCTATTTCACATCTGTTGTCCCTCTAAGGTGGGCATTGTGACATATACCAGGACCACCATACAATGAGTCTTAGTTGTTACACACTTCACAGCCACTTCTACACAGGATATGAATGACAAACACAGACACACACAAACACCTGCCATGGCTGGGATTACAAATCCTACCTAACTAGTTTATTACACTACAGCACTACACAGTTATAGGACGTGCCACAGAGATTACTGGAGTACTCTTTGCCCAAAGGTGTATTTCACAGTGAATGACATCAGCAGGCTTGCCAAAGTAGGGCATTTGAATTGTGGTGAGTGTGACCAACCTAAAATGCATTTCTCCCTACACAGACATAGAAACACACACAAACACTACACTTTCCATGTGTGGGAATAAACCCCCTACCAGGGTACTATATTACACTACAGCACTATGCTCTTATAGGACATGCCACAGAGATTACTGGGCCACCCCTTTCCAAAAGGTGTATTTCACAGTTAATGACATCAGCAGCCTTGTCAAAGTAGGAAATTTGATCTGTAGTGAGTGTGACTAGCCTAAAAAGCATTGCACCCTACACACACACACTTTCCATGTGTGGGAATAGAACCCCTACCAGAGTACTATATCACACTACAGCATTATGCTGTTATAGGACATGCCACAGAGATTACTGGACTGCACCTTTCCCAAAGGTGTATTTCACAGTGAATGACATCAGCAGCCTTGCCAAAGTAGGGCATTTGATCTGTAGTGAGTGTGACTAGCCTAAAAAGCATTGCTCCCTACACACACATAGAAAAATTCACACAAACATCCACAATTGCCATGTGTGGGAATAGAACCCCTACCAGAGTACTATATCACACTACAGCACTACACTGTTATAGGGGGTCTATATCAGCATTTCCAATGCTGAAAACGTTGAATGCAATTTAATCGAACTGAAATTCTCGAAATCTCAAAAGAGCAAACGGACAGAACATCGATTTCATGCCTAGGAAAAGAAATCGATGTTCCATGCAAAAAAAAAAAATAATATTTTAAACACTAACTGAAGTGGAGGGCTTCACCCCCACACCCCCCACACCCCCCTACTTAAATATACCAACTCCGAGACCGCACCACAGCGGAGGAAATATCAAACTCTGATGACGGCCCACCAATTTCTTTCCCTGGGAAAAAAAATCGATGCTCCATCAGTTCGCTCTTCTGAGATTTCGAACATTTCAGTTCGATTAAATTAAATTTAGTGTTTTCAACATTTGATATGCTGATAAGAACCCGTTATAGGATGCGCCACGGAGATTACTGGGCTACACCTTTCTCAAAGGTGTATTTCACAGTGAATGACATCAGCAGCCTTGCCAAAGTAGGGCATTTAATCTGTAGTGAGTGTGGCTAGCCTAAAAAGCATTGCTCCCTACACAGACATAGGAACACCCACAAACATCCACACTTACTATGTTTGAGAATAGAACCCCTACCAGGGTACTATATCACACTACAGCATTATGCTGTTATAGGATACGCCATAGAGATTACTGGGTATGCCTTTCACAAAGGTGTATTTCACAGTAAATGACATCAACAGCCTTGCAAACATAGGGCATTTGATCTGTAGTGAGTGTGACTAGCCTAAAATGCATTGCTCCCTATAACACATAGAAACACACACACAAACATCCACACTTTCCACATGTGGGAATAGAACCCCTACCAGAGTACTATATTACACTACAGCACTACACTGTTATAGGATATGCCACAGGGATTACTGGACTACACCTTTCCCTACATAGGATTGGGGGGGCACACCTGACACTTGTACACATTTGCTATGACTGTACTGGTATGTCAGGTACTCCATTTCATTCTGTACTCTAACCTATCATGCTGACTAGAGGCATATCAGTGTACTACAGATCTTAGTTTTGATTGACCTACATATTAGTTTCTGACTTCCTACCCTTCAAAACTAACATCCCACTGCCTGACTTGATGTAGTCTGTCTGTGAAGGCCTGGGGGGGGGGGGTTACCCATAGCCATCATTCAGATGCCTCAACACAGCCTTTGTTTGTGTTTGTCTACACCTGTCCTGCTGGCTGAGACTGTTGTTGGTTATCTGAACCTCCCTGACTGGCACATGTGGGTCATATGGACACACATGTGGCCCAGCACATTTCCTGCAGTGGGTTTTGTCACCATCTGTAGTACTGGCTATTATGGTGACACCAGTATTTGTTACAGATCTCATGGTGTCACTATAGGTGTCTACTATCTGCTAGCATACCATTCAGCCACCCGATTCCCTTGCATGCTCGCATCCATACCATAGATACAAGTAACAACACATACTATTCCAATCAGCAATTGGTAAAGAGAGTGACTTACTTTGTGGGTGTGTCAGTATTGAGGATGGTGCTGGGGGCTGCCTATGGTGGATGCACATAGTACACTCCCTATACATGATTGAGCACAGGTAGTCTCATGTTTGGCATCCCTTTTACTGTATGTGCGAGTCAGAGAGAGGTATCATTCCCTGGGTCCCTACTGTGTCAGTGTATGTGCTATGTGTTGCCTCTTTGCCAAGGCCAGGGCATACTGGGGATGCCTCCATCTGCCTACTGGGGGAGGCTGAGGTTGTTCCTCCTCCAAGTCACTCTGTACCTGTGCAGGCCTTGGCATTGGTGGGGGGCTGTGTGGCCATGCCCCATGCTGTTCCTGCTGCAGTTGTTTCCGCAGGATCATATTGTGTAGCATGGCACATACGATAACAATTTGGGTACATGTAGCTGGTGAATACTGCAAGGCTCCAATGGATGTGTCCAGGCACCGGAACTGTGACTTGAGCATCCCCAACACACACTCTGTTATGATTCTGGTCTGTCCGTGTACCTTATTATGGAGTTCTTGTTCAGGTGTGTGTGCATTTCTGATGGGTGTCATCAGCCACAGCTGCAGTGCATAACCAGCATCCCCCACTAGGTGACCGTAAGGGATATCCCCATTGGCAAATATCTGGTACAGCTGCATCAGATGCCAAATATGGGAATCGTGATAGCTTCCAGGGCAGCCAGCACACACATTCATTATAATGCCCTGGGCATCAAACATTACCTGGCAGTTAACGGAGGGAAATCCCTTGCGGTTGATGTAGACCCTACCCCGCTCACCGGGTGGTACTTTGATGCATATGTGCGTGCAGTCTATAGCACCCACCACTTCAGGGTATTCTTCTATTTGGTGGGAGAGACACATATTGCTGGCCAAAACCTCACGAGTGTTGAGGAAATATATGTGCTCACCAGCATGTGCTGACATGGCATCCAGGAACTGGTGGAATACCCTGGATGCTGATGTCTGTGAGATTCCCATGATATCCCCAGATGGGCTTTGGGAGGTACCTATGGCTAGTATTCCTAGGCCTACACATACCTTGGTATCCACTGGGATGGGTTCCCCTCTGCTAGTTCTGTGTCAGGCGCAGCCGGCACAGCTCAACAGTTTGCTGTAGGAGGTCACTGTCCACCCTATAGCACTCCATTATCTCCAGCTCATGTAGCCCCTGGTAGGTTACCCTGGGTCTGTACACCCTTCTCTGTCTCCTCACTGTGGGTTAGTCAATAGCATTCTCATCCTCACCACCCTCAGCCTCTAGCACATGTTGATGTCTGATAGCTGCTACAGCCCCTATCGTTTTGTTGTTTTTGTTTGTTAAAACCTACATCCTTAGGCATAAAAATGATATCTCAATTCCCCCCATATACAGAATCATACGTACCAACAAACACTTCAACCCAGTATCATTCCAAAATGAACTAAGTGCCTGTGACTGGAACCCTTTAAAAACTCTACCACTTGAAGAGGCTGTCAATTATCTAAACTCTAAATTCCTATCTATCCTTGACAGGCATGTACCCAAAAGGTCCATCAGAATGAAGGCCAAACCAGCCTCCTGGCTTTCCAAAGAAACCAGACAAAAAAATCTTACTTAGGAATAAATCCTGGGCTAAGTGGAGAGCTAACAAAAATATTTCTGATCAACACATTTTTAAGCAACTAAGAAATAGTACAAAAAAGGCAATACTCATGGATAAAAAGAACTACTACTGTAAACTTCAGCAAAATCATCAATACAACCCCCAGAAGTTCTGGTCTAGTATCAATAAACTCCTTTCCCCAGGGCACTCTCGTACACCTATCCCACTTCAGGCAGACCCAGATACCCCCCATCAAACTGCCAATGCCTTCAACTCCTTCTTTACAGAAACCATACAAGCACTAGCTAGTCAACTTAATCCAGACAACTCAAGCCTTCCCACCTCCATACCCAGCACTCTACCAGCATTCTATTCTATATGCAACCAATCTCTGCCACTCTCATCTACAAACTCATTCAAAAACTTAAACCTTGTACTCCTTCTGCCGACCAGCTACCTTCTGAATACCTCCAAAAAGCAGCCAAAGTAATTTCCTATCCCATATCCATCCTCATAAACAGAACCATCAAGGAAGAAATTGTTCCAGACATCTGGAAAATCTCCCATATTATCCCCCTTCACAAAGGTGGTAACTCAAATGATTACTCTAACTACCGGCCAACAGCTCTTTTATCACCCTTAGCAAAAATCATGGAAAAATGCATTCACCAACAACTTTTAAACCATTTAACTCAAAATAACGCAATAGCTTAGTGCCAACATGGTTTTAGGCCATCACATAGCACCACTACAGCCCTGTTATCCTTTACAGATGTTATAAATAGAAATCGCAATAACAACAACCTCTCATCTGCACTCTTTATTGACCTCTCAAAAGCTTTTGACATGGTAAACCATACCCTTCTTATCAACATTCTTGAATCCTTTTCCCTTGACTCTCTGGCTATTAAATGGTTCATGTCCTACCTAACCAATAGACAACAAGCAGTTCTCTGGGAAAATAATATATCATCCCTTCTACCAGTCACCCTCGGAGTCCCTCAAGGCTCTATTCTAGGCCCACTTCTTTTTTCTCTTTTTATCAACGACCTCCATGTAGCAATCCCACAAGCCACCTACATTCAATATGCAGATGATTCAACATTAATATGCTCGGCAAACTCCCCATCTGAACTACATTCTCTGACTCAGAATGTATTCAACACAGTTGAAACATGGTTCACAAAACGTTGCCTCCTTCTCAATGCTAAAAAAACCAAGCTCCTTCTATTTACACCCAACAGTAAGTCCTCCCGTATAGATTTCTCTGTCATTTCCAATAATCACACAAAAATATACCCCGACCCTACCACCAAGTTGTTAGGAATTACTATTGACAATAACCTTACGTTTGATATCCACATAAATAATACCATAAAAACTGTCAACAGAAAAATAGGCTCCTTATATCGAATCAAAACTTTCCTAACTCCAATAGCCAGAACCAAGATTGCACACTCACATTTAATTTCAACTCTTCTATATGCCTGTCCCATATACACTAACCTCAAAAAAAAATAACCTTGTCAAACTAGCTCATGCCTACAACAGCATTGCCAGATGTGCCACTGGCAATCCCTTTAGAACTCACCACTGTTTAAATCTAATGCAGCTAGGCTGGATTGAACTTCAAAACCATCTGAATATCTCCCAACTAACCAATGCCCACAAGATATTTTATCAACCTAACAGCACTCCTATACTATCTAATCTCATAATCCCCTATAAAAATCTAAACTGCCTACGCTCTTCTAACAAACTTCTAGCTAGCATGACCAAGACTAACAACACAGCTGGTGATTCCCTGTTTTCTAACACAGTGGGAAAAAACTGGAACCTACTCCCCAACAAACTAACGTCACTTTCTTCCTTGCCTCTCTTTAAACAAAACCTCAAAAGACACCTTAAAACACACTGGATATGCCCCTGCAGTAACCCTGACTAACCTTCTGGTTTTGCTAATATTATTTCCGCCTCCTACTATATATTCCAAACTCTAATGCATACTTTTTGAAGCAGAATAGGAACTGGTGAACACAATGGAACATATTGATGGAATCTATCCTGTTGATTATCACAAAACATTCTTATTTTCATAATTTTATCATACCCTTTTGTCACTTTTATTTGTGTAAATAATTTAACACATACTTTTGTCACTTTTATATTAGTGTAAATACCATCTTTTATCTCCATTTTTTATTCACTGCTTCTTGTATTTTTTATTGAACTACTTTTATTTACTATGTATCAACTATGATTTGCATCATTTGTATTGTATTTCAAATTTATAATCAAACTGTTTACTACTGGAGCTTTTCTCCCCGGGCCTCTACTGAAAATGGAAATATATCCAGTTAGGCTAGCCCGGTTAACAAATGTAAAATAAAATAAAAAAATAAATAAATAAAGTTCCCTGGTTGTATACACCGGTGGTATAGAGTATGTGGGAAAAACCAGAGGGAAAGGAGTTTGCATAGTTTATAGTAGTGTCCTGGGCTGGGCTGGTTTGCTGCCTGTGTAATTGGCTGATTCTGATACATTTCACCTGCCAGCTATGGTAGTTCTCCCTGATTACCTTCCTACTCCTGTTTTCCCTTCCCATTGCTTCCTGTTTAACCTCGGGGGCATGCCACGGAAACACAGTGCTCAAATGTGCACAGAGCTGCTATTTCTTTGTTTATTATTTTTTTTCCTTTAAAACCCAGTGCATGGCACGCACACCCGCTTAGGCAATGTAAAAAGTGCTAGGCAGCCTCAGACACACCCCCTTGCTTAGCTCTGTAAGCTAAGGTAAATCCCGTGCCACAGGGCTCCAATCCACTTACAGTATGCCTGGCACACTCCCCTATGATGTCAGCTAACTCCTAGGCTTGCACCAAGCTGTTTCTGCTCTTACACTGGTGGGTGCTGCCTAGCATGCAGGGGAAATCTGGGATTCAGTATCATTCCCCTCATTTTCATAGGATTGCCTGCTGATGCATAGTTACATGTCCCACATTGAGACTTCCCCCTTAGCAACCACTATTCACTGGCGATGTTGTCTTCTGCCTGCCATTGAGTATAATGGCAAAATAGTGATTTTGGTTAGAATGCTTATTTTAGGGGTTTTTTTCTTATTTTCCTCCCGATCCCATTTGCACGCCACTGTCCTATGCTTAAACTGCTGAGAGCGGCTAAAAAAATAAAAGTTCATTTTTTTATTTTTGCAACTGTTTTCCATGCCATTGGCCTTATATTTGGCCATTGGCATGCTTTCTACTTAATATCCATCCTTTATTTGGTGCTGTCATGGTTCCGTTTTGTATTTGCAGAAATGTACTCCATCACTGGCGAGTACATTTCTGCAGATTACATTAGTCCTGCACGGCTGGTTTCCAGCTTCCTGGATCGCAAATTCACCTAATTTGCATGGATTTCTCCAGCAAATGGGGTAATTTGCATACAGGGTCTGAGTCCGTGCAGGACTAGTGCAGGAGCGCTCGTGCATGTCCCTACAGCTTATTCCTGGATCGCACAGCAGACATATTGCCTGCTGGAGCTCTTGTACTAGTCCTGCACACTGTGCATTGCTGAATCCAGGGGAATATGTACTCTGCATATTATCTGTCATACTCTCAATACTATCCATGTTGAAATGAGTCCTGTAACCTCCACAGTAAGCTATAGACATGCTGAATGCTTCCTACATTACTAAGGGGACTTAAGAATTTCACTTAAGACTTGCACTGCATTGTAAATAGAACCAACCAGCTAGCTGTACATTTCAGTTTGGTCACACCAAAATAATGAGGCCTGAAACTTCCATGTGTCTTCCCACTCTGCTATTACTGCCTGAATATGCTACCATCCAGTTAAGTCATAAACCTCTTTCTCTTGTACCTCTCTTACCTGTTCCCTGTATATTTGAAGAATGTGTGAGACATTTCCATTTACTGTAAGCCATAAGCAGAAGAAGGTGCTGATTTGGATGACTACTTGGTGAACAGCAGACTATACAACAGCATATTGTTTAGTAGTCATGCACCTAATGTCTGCTGGACATCAAATAATTAAGAGTTTTCTGATGAAGAGAAGGAAATGAAGTTGTGTACTTTACATGCATCTAGTAATGCATCTCAGTCTAAGCCTCAAAATTGTAATAGGGGCCATAGAAAGTCAAAGAAGAGGATTTAAATTCATAACAGTCTTTACAATTTCTGCATCTGTGCCATCAGGGAGGGGGTGACGTATAAAAACTCTCATGTCTGAGCAATGATTAGATTTTTACCCTCAAGAGGCAATTACTAATACATGAACACCCTCCAAAGAGGTTAACCTTTTGGGAATGCTAAATATGTTCCTGTATCAACTTCACTGACACCAGAAATGCTTTGTAAGTTTATGTTTTTCTTGCATTTATAAAGTACAGCATACTGTATAGTTTACAGTTGATACATTTGCTGTGGTTTGCTTGAGCCTGCGTCATGAACTCATACCTAGTCAAGGTACATACTTCACTGCCATGCTTATTTTTGCTTAACTCATGTATCGCCAAATACATACCAAAACTGACAGTAAATTTGTTACTCTGCAGGTATTGCATTTATGTGTTCAGTGGTTGCTTACTGATGAAACGTGCTGGTGTCCTTCACTTTTGTAGTGCCTAATATATTCCTATTCATGCCACAGTTTGCCTGATTCAGAAAAGTGGAGTGACTGATCAGGCATTTTGCTGACGTGTTAGGTTACTTTAAATCACTTGGTTTCCACTAATTATTTAATTGGAGGGAGAAAGGTTGTTAGCAGTGATTGGTTTAACAGTGTTTAAAATGTTTAGGCTTGTGATAGAATGTTATGTCTGATGAAGCATAGGAGTACTACGCAAAAGCACTTGCATGTTTTTTACTAAATAAACTGTTTGGTTTTATGCCGTGCATGTCCTTTGCCTGCTTGGATTTCTTGCATTATATTTTTGGAGCTGGGTCTGGATTTTATCTGGTGCAGTAGTTTTGTTTTTGCCTGTATTAAAAGCGAGTGTTTAGCCATTAAATTAGCTTTCACCAACCCTAAACCCTAACTAATGGACAGGGAGTTCACATTTTAACAGATCATACTCCATTTCAGTGATTGTACCAACAAAATGACACCAACTCAAAGTCATCTTGGTGGGTACTAGCCCTTCAGCTTTAAAATCATGCATTGATTGGGTCACAGCCACCTGGATACAGGTAGAATGTTGAAGAGATACAGTCCACCTTCTGAAGCTCAAACCAATCTGTCTGTGCAGGGAGATCATGTAGCATAGTGGTGGCTAGTCTCTTTCAATGTGGTAGCTCAGAGACAGAAAGCTGGGTCTGTGTTAAGAAGACATAACTACAAATATGGCTATTTAAATCAATGTGCTTTCCGAATGAGATGATTTGTGACCCTTGGTGCCAAAGAGAGCCTGGGAAAAATATGAAAGGAGTATGCTTACCAAAGGAAGGCAAACTGGAGGATATTTCTATGAGGGGAAGGAGCTGATATTTTTTAGAGAAAAAGCCATTTGGATTTAACTTTTCCTGTGAAGAACTGTTGAGGAAGGGACTTTAGATTATTCTTGCCTGTAAATGAATACAGGAAGAAATTCCTGGATGCTAGTTCTCTTGTGAGAGTGCTTCAAATATTATTCACTTATGTTAGCTATCTATTCTTCCAGAACCCTGTTTAAAGAAAATATTGCACCTAATTGTGAAGATAACCATACAGTGTACAGAAGCAGGTATTTTAACCATAAATTATATAACCTACTCCAGAAATTCTTAGTGCGTTCAGTAGCCAGTGGTGGCTCAAAAAGCACTAGGTGTTCACAAAATGGCCTTTTCCCTCTTTGTTCATGTTGAAGATCTTGTAAAACTGCTAACAATGGTGCTTCCTAGTTGTAGGTTGCTCCTGACAATTGACAGTCTCGTTTTCTGGGGGTCCAGGCGTTAGCCATACTTAGTGTGTAGTGATGTGGTCATTTACAGCTATCCTAATGGTGTGTGTAGTGCTTTGGTCTTTTGCAGCTATCCTAATGGTGTGTGTAGTGCTTTGTTCTTTGTGAGTGTTGACATGTTGTTTTCAGACAGACAGCCCTCCAGTCATAAAACTCCTAATCTGTTAGGCACTACTTCTCCCTAACCCACAGTAGTAAGCAACTGGAGCCATGGATCTGTACTTTCCAACTGTATCTGCAGCTAGCTTGGTTGAAATGAGCAGCCTGAGACAATGCAGCAATTGTCTCATGTTTACTGACAACCACCTACTTCTTAAACAATTGGCCACCGTGAGTGAAAGAATGTAGCTATATAATGTTATTGAAGGCAAAACTGTCACACAAATGCACTACAAATAAGCAGACTGTTAACACCCCACATCATCACACTAAACCAATCTGAAATACCTCACAGTAGTAACCTACTTAAACCATGGAGGTTTCCTAAATGTATGCCAACAAGCAATTCATAGGTTCGTAGGTGTTTACTAGGCTACCAACTACAAGGGCCTTTTTAAGCCTACCCATGCATTCCAAATCTCTGAGAAGTTCTGATACCCTTGATAAGTGTAAGCGTGGGCCTGGGAGATGAACCATTTACAGGTTACCTGTTTGCATCAAAGACATGGGTGCCAAACCAAGGATGAATTTCCAGTTTCCAATCCAATTGCCCTCAACAACATACATCACAGGCAGCACCCACTTGAAAAATATACCCAGGTGTCACACAGACTCAGTCTAAAAGCCCATAAGGCCAACCACCACACATAGCACTCTCCTTGTCATAGGTAACTCCATAGTGAGGCATACTGATACACCTGTTATCAGTCTGTGCAAATAGAGGGATCACAGTCAGTAGCATATCAGCAACCAAGATTGGCAAGTCCCTGGGCCTAAAGTACATATATGATGCAATCATTTAAATGTGGGTGTAATTGATTTGAGATGTATCTCCCTAGACTATTTGAAGAGGATATGATCGAGTTCTCAGAATATGTGACTGAGGCAGGGGTGAACTTAGCATTGAGCAGTATTCTATAATCACCACGAATGATGCCACAATATGATTAAAAGGTAATTGACTTCTACAATTGGCTTAGATTCTGGTGTCATTCTAAGGAGGTACAATATATATTAACCTGGGAAGAGATGGTAGACTGTCAAAACTGCTTTGCCAGGGATGGCCTGCACCTCCCCCCACCAAGGCTTTTGTATGCTGGTTGCCTTTTTTAGGCCTAGTCAAGTGTTCTAAAGCTTCCAACATAACTAAAGTAAATCAGGACAACATTAAGTCATTGTTGCTCAGTGCTAGGAGCCTTAAACAAAAGTCTGCACTTTACTAGCCCTGCTTCCCCAGGAAAACATAGGTATATGCATCATCACAGATACCTGGTTCAAGACCAGTGAAAGCATTCCATCTTGTACAGGCCCGCAGTATTAGAAGTAGTTATTTGAACTTTTATCTCCAGGCTTCAGCTGAAAATGGGTTACTACAGGCCAGTAGAATTACCCCAGTCAATAAAATCAATAAACAAATAAATATTAAGGGCCTCTGTATTCTTAAAAATATCATCTCCTGACTCATTAGACAAGATAATGGTTTTGAATGTGAACACATACAGTAAGTATGGAGTCCCTGTTAAAGCGAACAACATTCTCCTATGACAGTTAAACTATCCCACCATCAACTGGGATTCTTATACATTCAGAAATACAGTGGCGGCTGGTGACTTCAAATCAAAGGGTGGCTGCAGGAGTTAGCTGAATGGGTGGGGCCAATGAGAAAGGGTGAAACTATGCTCAAAACCACAAAAACTCGGCCTTTAATTAAATACGCTGCCCTGGGTGTCAAACTGTCATTATGAGAGTCCAAACAAGACAAAATGAAGTGGAGAAGAAAAAAATATTTCAATGCATTGGCTGCATGACAGCTTACTTAATATCTAGGTGGAAACAAAAAGGTTGCGAGGCATGAAAAAATAAATTACTTTTTAAATACATTATTGGAATGCCAGTCAAAATCAAGTACAAGAAAAACAAGCAGCACTCAACACAAACCACTTCTCCTTGCACTGCAGTTCTAATTACAATTGATATTTAGCTTTATAAAAGTACCAAGTAACATGCTGAAATTAGCAATACCCACACTTGTAAAATTGTTTCGTATCCAAGCAAGACCTGCTGCCTGACAACAACTATTTACTTGTTTCATGGGGAAAACATGATCAAAATAAAAAATGAACAGCAAACAAGAAACAAGCTCAATATAAATTGCTTAAAGAATTACTGCACAGGTTATGGAGCACACATGATAGATTGGCATTCTATTTAGTTTACAGGTAAAGCCCGCAAAGGTGACTGAAGTCTCCAACAAATGTAATGCGCTTCTGAAAATACTGTAAGCCTGTCCTTTATTACAAATACTGTCATATGCATTTCAGTACTTAAGGCTTATACGCTATCAAGTTATGTAAATATTCTCCGCATGGCAACAACAAAAATGTCTTCAATGTTGGTAATTCTTTAACAGCATGCTTATTACAGCTTTCTTGCATCTTACAGTCTGAGACAAGCTTACCTGATGGTCATTAAAGCATTGCTACTTAAACACAGAGAAACAGTCACTGCAATGACATGCATTTTCTGAATAAGAAGCATAAATCAACAGTATAACAATATATAATCAACTTAAAAGATAACCTGTGAAAGGTAACACTTTAAAGGAATTTTCAGTAATAAATAGTGACTGGACTGATTCAAGATGTTGGTATAACTGATTTCTTTAAGAAACAAGATTCTACTTTCAGTGAAATTATATTAATACAGCAAAATGGAAATATGATTAGAAACCCTGTTTACTTCTAAAAAATTGTGATATTACAGTGTAGCCATATGTCATACTGTAAAAACAAGACTTCATAACCCTTCTGATAAATCCTTCATTACAGAGAGTTACTTATATTAATAATCCATATTTGCCTTCCATTAACAGAGACTACTTATTAGTTCTTAAATGCCTTACATTAAATTTGATATTTTTCTTTTTCAAGATAGTCAAGTTTAAATTCATATTATTTTGATTTAATCGAGTTATTCCTTAACACTGCCACTATAAAAGCAAAGCAAAACAAAACAATGGCACAGAATGCATTATGCATTTCTTAAAACTGCTTTCACTGGCATAGGACCATATAACGAATGGCCCCATGTCTTTAGGCAGCCATAAGGTATGCATTTAAAATCATTTAAAGCATGATAGTGATGCTTTATTATACACCAGACACACATATACACACACAGATGCACACGTGATAGTTTTATAAGAATGAAAATATCAGAAAAACATGAAGCTAGGGTGCACATTTGTTACTCCACATTTCCCCAGTTTCCCAGATGAACCTTAATGTAACATCCCAAAGCAGCAACAAACAGATAGTCAAAGCCTCAAGACAGTAATAATAAACTTGTGTTGCTGAAAGAGAATAATTAATTCATAGTTGCTAATTTTTTACAGCCTGAAGGAATAGTTGCATCTGTACAGTGTCTTCTTCTGTATAGCTGTGATTCATTGGTGCTTAAACAATATATTTTATGCTCTCCAAAATCACAGCCTCCTAGATAAAGCATGAGGCATTTTTTATCTCATGGATATTCTCTATGCTGCAGTGACTGTGGAGAGGAAATAGTAAAATAAAAGAAGTGAGAAATAAAGCCCCTGAGTAGGGGGTGTAAGAGCCCTTACAGATAACAGTTTTGCTGTATTTTACTTTGCATTGTGCTTGTTCATAACTCATTTGTAACTGTACACTCCTGAATAAATATGCTTTGAGTGTGCATGTACTCAAGCAGTCAGTTACAAGCATTTGTTAAGGAAATGTGATGTGGGTTTCATAGTTTAGAATACTAAAGATGGAGCTTATTAACAGTATCCCCTATCCTGTTGCCTTAACATAATTACACCTATAATTCTGGGCCAAACTATAAGAGGAATCCTACTTGATGTAGACAGAATTATGAGGTATACAGTATTCAGAATGTATGCTAATTAGATATCAAGATTTTTGGCCCGAAGTACCTTCTTAACAAGGGCCTTTTTACCTATTTGTATTGTCTGCAACTTAAAAGGTAAGTTTGAGAATGGGATTTAAGAGAAATTAACAGTGGATATGACCACTTTACACAAAAATAAACTGGGAAATTGGACATGGGAAGGGCAACCATAGACATGAGTTAAGCGTGATACACCATAAACTTGTAAAGGTGACATAAACGGAAGGACTCAACTCTAGACATAAGAACTTTAATGTAAATTAATTTTTGAATGAGGGCGTGAGAGAGTAACTCTAAACACAAACATCAGATTTTAAAAAGAATAGCAGATCAGAGGGGACTGCACCTTACACATAAGCACAATGATTATGGGCTGGGATGTAAGACAAGCCAATTCACAAGAAGTGTACATTACAGGCTAGAAGGGGGGAAATTGCATCTAAAGTTCAAGCACTGTTAAATATATTACAAATCAGGAAGTGGCAAGAAGACAACTCCAGGCATGAGTATGCCAGTTGCTTTTTATCAGCTTGAAGTAAGGGACACTGCAACACATGAGGACTTTATGACAACTTCTTGAGAAGGGAGTGGCTAGACAGAGGAGTACCCTTATCACAAACATTACTTCACATTATATAGAGGACGGTAAGGCAATGCCCTAGAAATAAGTATATAATTTTATTCTAAAAGTCTGGAGATGTGCATGTTGTGCTTATGTAGCATTACACAAAAGATACCTTGCTGTACGTTTCTTACCAGTTGTGTCAGCCAGTACCTGCACCACAGGCGTTTACAATGTTATTAGGGTATCAATATTATTTATTCATGGCTTTTGCTCCCTAAACTATGTGTACAGGTCCATGACAGAAATCTATCATGGCAAAACCCAGTGCCGTATTTTAATTTGTATTAATTCCATCCTCACTTTTCACTGGGCTTCCTTTTCTTATGCATGTATGTATTCATGTGCTAGTTTATTCATGCATTATATTTTGCTGCTGAGGTTAGAAAGCAGAGAGACAAACCTACCTTTTTGGGAGAACTGAGAAGTGTGACTGTCTGTCTTCTTTCTTCTTCTCTGTGACTGATTCGATGACTGCAGTCTTTGCACTAGTCTGCAGCTGCTCGTAAGCACAAGCCAGCAAGGCAAAGGTCAAGCCGGAAAAAAACAAAGATAAGGAACTTAAATAAAAGTTAAAAAAAAAAAAACTGGAAACTTCACCCAAACAAAATAAAACCAAACATAAAAAAGATAAGGAACTTGTCTTCAACTAACTGTCTTTCACCAACAAATAGTCTATAGTAGCAGTACTGTGCTACAGGTGACTACTGATTGTTTCTCGCTCTCTTTTTTGAGAAGAGAGCAAGAACATGACATGCATTTTCTGAATAAGAAGCATAAATCAACAGTATAACAATATATAATCAACTTAAAAGATAACCTGTGAAAGGTAACACTTTAAAGGAAGTTTCAGTAATAAATAGTGACTGGACTGATTCAAGATGTTGGTATAACTGATTTCTTTAAGAAACAAGATTCTGCTTTCAGTGAAATTATATTAATACAGCAAAATGGAATTATGATTAGAAACCCTGTTTACTTCTAAAAAAATGTGATATTACAGTGTAGCCATATGTCATACTGTAAAAACAAGACTTCATAACCCTTCTGATAAATCCTTCATTACAGAGAGTTACTTATATTAATAATCCATATTTGCCTTCCATTAACAGAGACTACTTCTTAGTTCTTAAATGCCTTACATTAAATTTAATATTTTTCTTTTTCAAGATAGTCAAGTTTAAATTCATATTATTTTGATTTAATCGAGTTATTCCTTGACACTGCCACTATAAAAGCAAAGCAAAACAAAACAATGGTACAGAATGCATTATGCATTTCTTAAAACTGCTTTCACTGGCATAGGACCATATAACGAATGGCCCCATGTCTTTAGGCAGCCATAAGGTATGCATTTAAAATCGTTTAAAGCATGATAGTGATGCTTTATTATACACCAGACACACATATACACACACAGATGCACACATGATAGTTTTATAAGAATGAAAATATCAGAAAAACATGAAGCTAGGGTACACATTTGTTACTCCACATTTCCCCAGTTTCCCAGATGAACCTTAATGTAACATCCCAAAGCAGCAACAAACAGATAGTCAAAGCCTCAAGACAGTAATAATAAACTTGTGTTGCTGAAAGAGAATAATTAATTCATAGTTGCTCATTTTTTACAGCCTGAAGGAATAGTTGCATCTGTACAGTGTCTTCTTCTGTATAGCTGTGATTCATTGGTGCTTAAACAATATATTTTATGCTCTCCAAAATTACAGCCTCCTAGATAAAGTATGAGGCATTTTTTATCTCATGGATATTCTCTATGCTGCAGTGACTGTGGAGAGGAAATAGTAAAATAAAAGAAGTGAGAAATAAAGCCCCTGAGTAGGGGGTGTAAGAGCCCTTACAGATAACAGTTTTGCTGTATTTTACTTTGCATTGTGCTTGTTCATAACTCATTTGTAACTGTACACTCCTGAATAAATATGCTTTGAGTGTGCATGTACTCAAGCAGTCAGTTACAAGCATCTGTTAAGGAAATGTGATGTGGGTTTCGTAGTTTAGAATACTAAAGATGGCGCTTATTAACAGTATCCCCTATCCTGTTGCCTTAACATAATTACACCTATAATTCTGGGCCAAACTATAAGAGGAATCCTACTTGATGTAGACAGAATTATGAGGTATACAGTATTCAGAATGTATGCTAATTAGATATCAAGATTTTTGGCCCGAAGTACCTTCTTAACAAGGGCCTTTTTACCTATTTGTAATGTCTGCAACTTAAAAGGTAAGTTTGAGAATGGGATTTAAGAGAAATTAACAGTGGATATGACCACTTTACACAAAAATAAACTGGGAAATTGGACATGGGAAGGGCAACCATAGACATGAGTTAAGCGTGATACACCATAAACTTGTAAAGGTGACATAAACGGAAGGACTCAACTCTAGACATAAGAACTTTAATGTAAATGAATTTTTGAATGAGGGCGTGAGAGAGTAACTCTAAACACAAACATCAGATTTTAAAAAGAATAACAGATCAGAGGGGACTGCACCTTACACATAAGCACAATGATTATGGGCTGGGATGTAAGACAAGCCAATTCACAAGAAGTGTACATTACAGGCTAGAAGGGGGGAAATTGCATCTAAAGTTCAAGCACTGTTAAATATATTACAAATCAGGAAGTGGCAAGAAGACAACTCCAGGCATGAGTATGCCAGTTGCTTTTTATCAGCTTGAAGTAAGGGACACTGCAACACGAGGACTTTATGACAACTTCTTGAGAAGGGAGTGGCTAGACAGAGGAGTACCCTTATCACAAACATTACTTCACATTATATAGAGGACGGTAAGGCAATGCCTTAGAAATAAGTATATAATTTTATTCTAAAAGTCTGGAGATGTGCATGTTGTGCTTATGTAGCATTACACAAAAGATACCTTGCTGTACGTTTCTTACCAGTTGTGTCAGCCAGAACCTGCACCACAGGCGTTTACAATGTTATTAGGGTATCAATATTATTTATTCATGGCTTTTGCTCCCTAAACTATGTGTACAGGTCCATGACAGAAATCTATCATGGCAAAACCCAGTGCCGTATTTTAATTTGTATTAATTCCATCCTCACTTTTCACTGGGCTTCCTTTTCTTATGCATGTATGTATTCATGTGCTAGTTTATTCATGCATTATATTTTGCTGCTGAGGTTAGAAAGCAGAGAGACAAACCTACCTTTTTGGGAGAACTGAGAAGTGTGACTGTCTGTCTTCTTTCTTCTTCTCTGTGACTGATTCGATGACTGCAGTCTCTGCACTAGTCTGCAGCTGCTCGTAAGCACAAGCCAGCAAGGCAAAGGTCAAGCCGGAAAAAAACAAAGATAAGGAACTTAAATAAAAGTTAAAAAAAAACAACTGGAAACTTCACCCAAACAAAATAAAACCAAACATAAAAAAGATAAGGAACTTGTCTTCAACTAACTGTCTTTCACCAACAAATAGTCCATAGTAGCAGTACTGTGCTACAGGTGACTGCTGATTGTTTCTCGCTCTCTTTTTTGAGAAGAGAGCGAGAACCAATCAGTAACAATCCTGCCATTCACATCACGGTACGTGCCTGTGGACGTGGCAGTCTGCCCCCTTCCACTTTACTGTACGATTACTGCACAGACTTCTGGGCATCACACAATGATGCAGAACTACCCATAGTCCGGACTGCCTTTACAGCAATCAGAAACCGTCCAGCAGGCATTGGAAAAAAAAACCCCGGAACTCGCAGAGCAACGAGCATGTGCAGTTTGAGTTCCGGGACTTTGCCAGTCAGTTGGAGTCATTTTTATAGCAAACCAAGCAGGTTTCTTAATTAAAAAAAAAATTATTTCGGAAGTTGTGCTTTTCTTTTTTCCTCTCACAGCTGGGGGTGCTGCAGTCCTGCAGTCTGATGCCATGAGCTGCCAGTGCAGAAATATGAATGCCAGGAGATTTCTTATAGGTTCATAGGTTCATAGGTAGGTAATAGGCTATCGGCCCAAGGGCCTAAGTAAGCCTAGCCAACAAGGTTCCCTGGCTTATGCCACCCAAGAAAGGTATTTTCCTGTGCCCCTGTTGAGCAGAGCCACAGAAGTGATCCCCAGGGTGCACTTCCTATTTACCATCCACTCATCAAGATTTTTCTTGAAGAGTGCTAATGAGGAACTTTGCTTGACATAGATGGGTATCTTGTTCCAGAGTATGGGAAGTTTTTGGGACAGGAATCTATCCCTCCAGCATGTCCTGTTTATTGTGGTGACAAGGTTTAGGTCCCTAGAGCTTGTAGATCAGAGGGACTGGGATTTCTTTAGGTGTGCGATCCGGTAAACAATAAAGGAGATCTTCAGTAATTCCACACGATACTGCCGCAAAGTCACCCAAAAGTTTATTGAATAAATCCACAGAGTAGAAAAAACACTGAACTAAAGAAATAGTTGTATAAAATTCATGTAAAATTCATCTCCTTTATTGTTTACCGGATCGCATTTTTTTTTATTTTTGTGTTGAATTTGGTTACCAGTGATTTCTTTAGGTGTAGCATGTCCAACAGCTCTGGGTTTGACATAGCTTTATATGTTAGGCAGAGATCACCTCAGAGTAGGCGATATGCTACGGAGTAAAGCCGGAGGTTTTTGAGATGGTCAGTGTAGGGCATCTGTTTCAGGCCAGTAATCCTCTTTGTGAGGTACTTCTGTAGCCTTTCCACCTGCTGCAGATGTCTTGGGAGGTACATTCCAAAAGGGGCATTGTACTCTATAATGGGACTAATGAGTGTCGAATAGAGGGGAACAATGACCTCTTTTTTCTTGGATGAGAACCCTTTTGTGATGAGGCGTGCCACGCAGAAGGATTTCTTGACTACTGTGGCGATGTGATTATCAAAGGAGAGGCTAGTGTCCATTTGGGTCCCAAGGTCTCTTTTCACACATTCAGCATTAAGTAGACTGCCGCCTATGTGGTAGTTCATGGGTACTGAGTTTTTACCAAAGGGGATAACAATGCACTTTTTGGCATTGAGCTTGAGGCCATGGCTCTGACACCAGGCGTCTGTCTCAGTAAGGCCCTTCTGTAGGATGTCTGCATCATTTGGAGACTCAACTATGACTCCTAGTTTGCAGTCATCTGTGAACTTCATTAGCCAAAGGCATTCTGTGTTAGCCTGTACTTAAGTAGATACCAAACAGGAGACATCCCAGGACTAAATCCTGTGGTACTCCACTTATCACTGGTTTGAAGTCAGATTTGGAGTCTGCAACTTTTAGAGTGTGGGTTCTGCCAGTGAGCCAGTTGGCAACCTGTCTTGTGACATAGGGATTTATATCTAGTTTAGTGAGTTTAGCTATAATTCCAGGATGGGGGATGGTGTCAAAAGCCTTGGCAAGGTCAAGATAGGCTTTGTGAACCACCTTACCCTCATCTACGGCTTTGGTGACTGCCTCAAAAAAGTCGATCAGGTTCAAGAGGCATGATCTGTCTTTCACAAACCCGAACTGGGTGGGGTCCAGAGTTTGGAGGTTACCAATGTCTTTGTTTATGAGTTTCATGATGATACGTTCCATGGCCTTACAGACTAGGCTTGTCAGGCTAATAGGGCGATAGTTCCCGGGATCAGTGGTGCCTCCCCATTTGTGGAGTGGGATAACTGTTGCTGTGCGCCATTCAGTGGGCACAAAGCCTGATGTGAGGCTATGATTGAACATGGTGATTAGGTGGGGAGCCAGTTCGTTCTGAAGTTCATGTAAAACGCAGCCTGGGATGTTGTCCGGTCCCATGGATGCTGTGTTTTTGGCTTTAGCGAGTGCAGCTTTTACCTGGGTAGTTGTGATTACAGAGACTCTGCATTCTTCCTGTATAGATATGGGCCCTTTAGGAAGTGAGGGGGGGGGGGTAAAGTTAGCACTGAACCTATCTGCCAGGATGTTGGCCATATCAGTTGGTTCTGTAATTTTCATGCCGTTGTGCTATAACTCATAGCAGATCTGGGTGTTGTCATTGAGATTCTTGACATAGCTATAGAATGCTTTGTGGTTGTCCCTAGAATCAGTGGCAATTTTGTTTTCATAGCTAGCTTTGGAGGATCTTGTAAGGGATCTCAGCTTCTTACTGAGGCTGACCAGGGAGCTCCTCCACTCATGGGATTTTACTCTCTTTTGCAGCAGTTTCTTCCTTCTATTGTAGAGTTTGTTTATGGCAGGGGACCACTAGATTGGCTTCCCTTTTTTGGAGAATAGCGTCTTGGTTATGTTTGGGATAGCACGATCCATGCACTCGTGTTAAGTGCTTATAGGGTGCATTTGTGTAGGATTCAGAAGTCGTAACTGTATTGTCCATCTGCATGGGTGTCATGAAGTTTGCCACTTCTGTCTTAAGAAGCATGAAGTTGGCTTTGGAGAAATTTTTTACCATTGTTTCCTTAATGGGGGGTGGGGAAGGATGAGGATATTTAGGGTGATTAGCTTATGGTCGGATCTAACCAAGGAGGAGTTGACTTCAGGCATGGAACACCAGTCACTCATGTTGGTAATGACTAGGTCTGGGATATTGTTGCCCCTGGTGGGGGTGTGAATAAGTTGATCCAGGGCACTGGAATTTATGAATTCCAGAAAGCGTTGAGCAGAGGAGTTGGTACATGAGTAGTTTTCCCAGTTAATGGTGGGGTAGGTGATATCGCCCATTATTAGGGTGTTTGGTTCAACCCTAATATTTTCCAGTATATCAAGAAAAGAGGAGTGGGAATCCTGGGGCATGGTGGGGGATCTGTAGCAAGATACAATTTGGATTGCAGTTTTGCCCAGAGTTAGTTGCACTTGGATAACCTCAGATGTATTATGCTGCGCAACTAGCCTGGAGGTGTGGATATCCTTAATGACTATGGACACACCTCTCCAGGTTAGGTGGCCGAAAAGTGTGGTATGAGTTATAGCCTAGTAATACAGGGGTGCTCTCTGGAGCCTTGAACCAGGTCTCAGTCACTGCACAGATATCGATGTTTTCCATTTTAAGGAGTGCCTCGAGGGAGCGCATTTTGAGATTTAGACTTCCAGCATTGAGTAGCATTACCCTCAGTTTTTTCTTGCCTGTTCCTGTTATGGTGGTGAATTTGTCATTTGAACCTTGCCTAAAAAAGGCACTATGGGGTGGCAAGAGCCTTAGCCAGTATCCGGAATCCCAGGGGTGACAGGTGCAGGCCATCTCTGGCAAAGCATCATGGTGTGTCGACCATGTTGTCCCAGGCAGAAAGATACTGGATCCCCTTAGAATGACACCAGAAGCTTAGCCAATTGTTGAAGTCAATAATTTTGTCCTTGTACTGCGGTATCATTCTGGATGATGTAAGGATGTTACTCAGGGCTAGGGTCATACCTGCCTGGGCTACAAGATTGGAGAGCTCTTCCATGTCTCTTTTCATGTAGTCCAGGGAGGTACAGCTCAGGTCATTCACACTAGCATGTACAATGACAGAGTCATATTTGTACTTGTTGTGGAGTGACCTGAGTGAGTGGGTTATATGACAGATCCTGGCACCTGACAGGCAGCTGATAGTAACCTTCTCCTTGTTTAGCCTGGTGAGTGGGACATCAGTGTGCCTGACTATAGAGTCACCTATGACTAGTGTGTTGGGTACATTGTTTTGCCTTATGTGCTGTGGTTGAGTGGCACACTGAGTCTATGGGCTATGTGTCATTTGTGTTGTGTTGGGGGATGGAGGTTTCTTGCGTTTCTGCTTTGGGGTCTCTGTTGCTTGAGCAGATTATTATTGAGAGCCTCCATGAATGTTTTTGTGTTTCTATGTGTGGATTTTGCTGGTATAGGTTTATTGGGACTATGTGATGAGTGTGGTGTGGTGCAAGTGTTTACCTTCTCCTCTTGACTGTCAAGTTTAGTCCTAGTTGGAGAGAGCTTTACCTCCAGTTTGGCTAGATAAGTGCATCTCTCACAGGTTACAGTGTTGGGTTGGAGGAGGAGAGGGTTTTCTGTGTACATGAGGCAATTTCTACATTGCCCCAAGATGCCCAGATTCATCAGATAGACAGGAGAGAACACACTGGGAGCTGACCCTTGGACATGCCTGAATAAAAAAACTATTTTTCTCTAGACAAGTGAGGAAAGTGAGTACAAGAACTGTTTTTCTCTAAGCAAGTGAGAAAAGTAAGTACAAAAACTGTTTTCCTCTGGGTAATGAGGAAGGTTGAGTGCTGTAGTAATTTGTAGCTTATTTAGTGCTTACAACAAGTTCTGAACAAGTGCTGAGCATGAATAAGTAAATTCAAGTGCTAAAACTAAGCATCTGTATCCGAACTAGACTAGTTACAGGAAAGAAACAAGTGGAAATGTGAGCTTTTAAATCAGAAAGTTGAAAGAGATGGAAAAATTGCCCAAACGGCCAATAACTACAACTTCTGGGCTAGAAACCATTCCTTATGTGGTAGATAGGTTACCCAGTGCTTACCACTCCCACTGATAAGCTAGCAGGCTTCCTTCCAACACAGACAGGCTTGGGGGGCTCAGAAGCTGACAAACAGTTCTGGATATAGCAAATCTGTGTCTGGACTAGACTAGTTACGGGAAAGGCAGGAAACAAGTGTCAGTTTTTTTGTTACAGTTAAGCAGAACACAGGGAGATTCTAGCAAAGTTTGTTTTTTTTTTTTTTTTTTTTTGTAAAGGAAAGGGAGAGAGGAGAAGCAGAAGATAATTCAAGGTTAGGAATCTAAGTGGTTTGGTCTTCTCAAATGTTCTCTCTGTATTAGGTAGGATGGGCTAATGACACTAGACTGGGAGTAGTGTCCCAAATCAAATTTACAGTAGGGCAGGCAACTGCAAAGCCACCAAGTATAACAGCAAGACACCAACAGAGAGGGTGGGTAGGGAAAAATACTAAAGCTACTAGCCCACACTCTTTTAGACAATAAACACTATATAAATGTTTATCACAGCAGAAGAACAACAGTGAGCCACAAAATGAAAGTTTTAAACAGATAAAGGTGCAAGGAGACTCTACAGAATGCTTTTAACCACAAAAATCAGTTCTATGATACAGTCCTTGGCAGGAAATCAGAACAAACAAATAGGTGCTTAACAAGTAGGAACAATTTCCCCTTAATACTTGTCACACAGTGAAACTAGTTAAAAAGCTTTACAAACAGTGTGACAGTAAAAACCTATTTATCAGGCCCTGCAAGGCAGACAATTTTAGTTTAACCATGCAGATTAGTTAGTAGTAATAACATACAGTAAAAAGTATGCAGCAGGAAATAAAAAGTGCTATATATAAATTGCTAGAAGCAATAACTAGTAATAATAAGCAAAAAAAAAAAAAAAAACAGGATACTTATTGTTATATATCTCAGTTCAGAGTTGTAGTCAATACCCCTCCTCCACTCAGCTCAGTGTGTCTAGACAGAAATCCTCTCAAAGTTAGGGCTTAAATGCCAGAAGATACAACCTTAAACAACTTTAAAAAAAAAAGCTCAAAAACCAATGAGTGCCTACTCCAAGCCCTACACCAACCAACCTCCACCAGCTAGCAACCAATCAACACAATCCTGCCACGAAGGTAAAGAAAGGCTTCTGCTAATTCGAGATGGTCTGGTCATGTGCTCAGAACAACCACTGCAAAAACAAACAGGCCCAGAGACAGCAAATCTGAACTGGGACAATACTAAAGCTACTAGCCTACACTCTTTTAGCCAGTAAACAATATAGAAATGTTTAGCACAACAGAAGAACAGCAGTGAGCCACAAAATTACATTTTTAAACAGATAAAGAGCAAGGAGACTCTACAGAATGGTTTTAACTGCAAACAAATCAGTTATATGATACACTCCTTGGCAAGAAATCGGAGCAAACAAATAGGTGCTTAACAAGTAGGGAAAAATTCCCCTTAATACCTTTCACACAGTGAAACTAGCTAAAAAGCTTTACAAAAAGTATGACAGTAAAAATCTATTTATCAGGCCCTGTAAGGAAGAGAATTTTAGTTTAACCATTAGTTAATAGCAATAAAATACAGTAACAAGTATGCAGCAGGCAATAAAAAGTGCTATATATAAATTGCTAGAAGCAATAACTAGTTATAATGAGCAAAAAAAACAGGATACTTATTGTTATATATCTCAGATCAGAGTTGTAGTCAATGCCCCTCCTCCACTCGGCTCAGTGTGTATAGACTTCATATATACAGACTCCCTGGACCAGTTAGTCCATACCCTAAATGGCGGAGATAAAATTCTGGACTTTTTCCTTACCAAATTGGAAAAGCTCTGCTCCTTGCCCTTTGTAGCCTCCTCCCTGGTCAAATCATACCACAAGTCAGTCACATTCACATTAAGACTTAAGACTAGAAGCATCCTCATATATCTCAGTATTCAGAGACTGTGCAAAAATCATTCTACTAAAAGTGTTAACCTGACTAAATTCAAAAGCCTCTTTTACCCCAGTGATTCCACTACATACGTGGAATCCTTTACTGCCAGGTTCTATGCACATGTAAATAGTTACATAGATGCAACTGCCCCCTTCAGAAATAAATGCAATGTCAAATTCAAAAATATACCCCTCTGGTGGAACATTAATATAAACAAGCTTTATAATAAAAGAAGAAAAACTCATTGCATGCAAAAATAAATCTAACTCTCAATAAGCCAAAAATGCTTTTGTTAAACTAAACAAGGAACTCTGAATCCTAATAAAATCAATCAAAGCTGGGTATGTGATTAAAAATAAGCATCCAGATGAAATACAGCCAAAAGCCTTCTTAAACCATGTTAACAATTTCAGAAATAATGCTCAGCACTGTAGAGAGCTAACAGTAAATAATATCACAATCTCAAATCTAGATGGCATAGCCAATCTGAGAGCAGACAAATTCTGTTCCAACGTCATTTCTATTTCTCCTGCAATATTTTCAGATCAAATAGCCACATCTATTGCACCCTCCTCAAATCTCCCTAGAACAAATCTGAAGGCACTATCTAAGGTCAGGAACACTACATCTATGTGGCCAGATATCATACCAGGCTGCCCACTGACTTAGCCTGAAACATGAATTGTTGGACCACCTACAAAGGTGATTCAACATTAGCCCCATAAAATGCTTTGTGCCACATGAATGGAGAACAGTAATAGTAATTTCCTTGCACAATGCTGGAGCAACAATGAACCCAGATAATTACAGATCCATAAGCCTGACTATCCTAATATGTAAAGCGATGTAAACCAACATTATAGAGATAATAAATATGGATATAGGTGAATTACACACTCAGATTGGATTTGTTATGAGCACTTCCTTCCTACATAATCTGGATGACTTTTTCAAAAAGTTACTGAGGCAATAGATGAAATAAAGTCAGTGCACACTACCTATCTTTACCTTTCAAAGACATTTCAACAGCAGACAACATAGATAACCCCCCAGTAAATGCTACTCTCTGTGTAACTCACTGGATAGCAAATTGGCTCACAAATAGAGCACGGGGTGTAACAGTGGGCAGGTCTACCTCTTCCAAAAGGCCTGTCATTAATAGACTATCACAGGGTTCCATCCTTGGGCCACTTCTCCTTGGTCTTTACTTCTCAGAAGTCAAAGATAATGTAAAAGGATTGTAGCTGACCAAGTTGGCAGATGATTGCAAACATGGTGCCAGCATAGACTACCCTGAGGACACCAAGATTCTACAACAGAGCCTGTCCTAAACAAATAGTTTATGCCAAAGCCATGGACTGAAACTAAATGCCAAGACTCCCTTTACAACTGTCACACTGACAACATCTCCAAGAAAACTGGGTACATATGTTGGCAACAATCTGTTCTTTGATCACCATGTATCGACTATTGTAAGGAAACCCTTTTTCATCACACATCTTATATCTAAGGGTATATCATCCAGATCCATGGATGTAATAGTTCTTCTGTACTTGGCACTCATTGGGCTGTTCATTGAGTATAATGGCCCTTTCACTATGTATCTGTCCAAACACTTGCCACAGCTGGAATGGCCACAAACTTTCCTCACTAATAACATTAAGGGCCTACATCATAAAAACTCAGTGCAGACCATCTGAAAGTCTTATTTTCCTTCTTGGTGTGATGCAAACTCTTGAAAGATGACCTCTGCCCCATGTATAGAGCCTCAACAGAACTATTAAATATTCAGAAGTCCAGTGGTATCAGAAATACCCACTCAAGGGACCTCAATCTCTTTTATGAGATTAACAGAACATGATGGAGGGATAGATATGTATCACAGCGAATACCACTTTAAGGGAACCATCTTCCCCTTCAAATAAAGCAGAGTATTTTTTTCTATTCAAATGTAACTTGGATGAGTGGATGGGTAACACATATTCATCCCTGGTTTATCACCAATGGCCCTCATGGACAGGGAAAGCATGTAATTGCCACAACATATACTTGCTTGGTCTGCCTTTGGAGATTCATAATGCTAGATATAAATTTTAATCAACACAGGGTTTGGCTTCTTAAGATCCTCACAGATCAATAGCCTAGTAAATATCTATGAGCCTATGAACCTGCATCTGCATGTATCTTTAACTGAGTAAAGCTTACAGAGTGTGAAACGTTACCAGAGAAAGAGGTTATCTGAGACTGAAACTGAATGGGTGCTGCAGACTGAACTTCTTTTGTAAAATGTATTTTCTTTTTGTTGAACATTCTTGTAACTTTGTATGAACTTAGTTCAAACCTGAAATATGTCTGTTGTGACTAATTTGACTGTTTCAAGTAAAACCATTTGATACACAAACTTCCTGAATAACATGTTGTGTTTGTATACAGTATACCCTCGCCAAATTTTCTTTGTGAATTTATCTTATCTGCTATGAACTTTTGCCTTATGTTTAAGTATTTGTGACTGAGAAAAAGCCTTTATATCAAGATGCTTACAGCACTATCTTTCATTTCAAAACAAGACATGTATGTATTGAGTTTCTAAGGGTGCGTGCTTACTGCACTGAGACAAGCCAGCTGTATTGTCACAGACAAGTGAGTGATTCAGAAAACTTGACAAGTCTAGTAGGCAAAGTGCATGAGGAAAGATAACTACTTCAGTTAAAGAATCTACTGTATCAGAGAAATTAGCTCATGTAATCACTATCTGTAAATGAAACGAAGGGGTATGTGCAAGTCTGCTTAGATGACTGCAAATAGCATAAATAAGTCACTGACTGAACATGTGAAATTTTGTTAGGAAATCCTTATGGAAAGCAGAATATCATTTTAAGTGAATATGCAGGAGTCCAGGACAGCTTAACACAAAAAGATGGTCAGCACAGGAATACTACAAGGGCAAAATTGCATTGTGGTTGAAAAACTTTTTACCTGGAGAGCAAACCACACCAGTATGTCAGCCTGTATCATGCCATTAGGCTCTACGCAAACTATAAGAAATGGAATATAATGATAATTTATGACTTATTTTTAAATAGTTTTTTAACAGGCATATTTTTTCTATTCAGGAATTAGAGCATTTTACATTATTTTAGGTGGCTTCTTGAAAGGTAACAGAATACACCATTGTATCCAATAATGAGTAAAGCATAAATTTATAAAGTCTCACAAAATCCAGAATTTTGCAGATGTTATGTTTTTGATGTGCATGACCCATATTCTTTACTTTACAGTATTTTATTTGTGGTATTTTAAAAATGAATGTGACAGTTTAACTGAATAAATGTTCAGCAAATCCACATGTGTAAGGATACTAGGTCACAGGAGACATTTTAGGGGTTGTGGAATGTACATTGTATCTTCTTTGGTCAATAATTTTGGATAAAGCCAAGAATAATGTGGGCCAGGGGCACAAAATCTTGAACAATTTTTAAATATTACTCCGATTTACTTAAAAAGTTAATTTGACATGTTTTGCATCAAACATGCATTTTTCTGAACAGTGTAATTTATGCAACTCCAATGTCTTGTACTATTTTCTAACTGTAATCTTTAGTAATTTACCAGAAACTCAAAAATTTTACAAGACATTTTAAAAATATAAGGCAAAATCAGGGACAGTTCAGAAGTGTAATGGAGAGAAATGAGGTTTACTACAATACAACATCCAGCTTTGAAAATGCATTGATAATCTATTTCTGAATAGAAGGGGCAGGAATATAATATCTAAGAATACACAGGTGATACCTGTAAGAAGTGCACTTCACAAATTCTCTCTCTATACTATTTTATTAAGTGGCACTACAGGCAGCATCTGGCAGCTGCTACAATTCATGCTTTCAAAGAAGGTGAACAGAAACACATGCTGTAAGGGTGACAAAAGCTTACAGTGACATTTTTGATATTGCTGTTTGCAAGCTTTCCTGCCAGATGGTCCAGAAGTTGACAAGTAGTATGTGTTGACAGCCAAGTAGGCTGTTGTGCTATGAAACTTCTAGTCTACTTTCTAAGCAATCTGCAAGGCTGAAAATGGAGTATCCTGTGTGGATCTGGAGACTGCATACAGAACAGAGGCATTCCAGAGTATTACAGTTACAATGACAGAATAGCTACAGCATGTGTGATAAATTAAGATATTAGATAAATATATATAACTTGCTAATAAAAGAAGGGAATGGGTCATGTGAAAGAAATATTAATGACAGTGATCATGCATTCTTAGGTGCAAGACCGTGTAAATTTAACCTAATAAACATTAGCATGAGTCACAATTAAGGCGGACAGTTAGCATCTTGCAGATATTCTCTGCCTACTTTCTGGTAAGGTATTTAACATTGCTTCTTATAAGAAGATGTGCCCCAGGATTCAGCAAGCTCTGCACAGCATGCAGGAATAGTGCAAGAGCTGCTGCAGGCAATATGGTTTCCGTGTGATCCAGGAATAAGCTCCCGGGACGTGCACGTGTGCTCCTGCACTATTCCTGCATGGACACAGCCCCTGTATGCTAATTACCTCATTTGCTGGTGAAAACCATGCAAATGAGATGAATTAGCGATCCAGGAAGCATGCAGACATCCGTGCAGACTGCAGAAATGTATTCAGCCAGTAGCTGAATACATTTCTGCAAACTACAAAATGGAGGCATGACAACTCATATAAATGCATGTATTAGAAGGGTTAGGCATGCCAAAGGCCAAATATATGGCCATAGGCATGAAAAATAGTTTCAAAATTATAAAAATTAACTTTTTTTATTTGTTGGCCGATTTCCATTTAAGCGCAGGACAGCAATGCTCAAACAGGATCGGCCCGAAAATAATAAAAAAAAGCTAAAATAAGCCTTTAAACCAAAATCATAATTTTGCCATAATAAGCAATGGCATGCATAACACAACAAGACCATGGAATAGTGGTTGCTAAGGGGGAAGGCTGAGTGTTGGATTTGTAAATATACATTACCAGTCAATCCTATAAAAATGAGGGCAATGATACTGAATCACAGATTTCCCCTCAGTGCTAGCTTGCACCCAACCATCTAGGTGCAGTAAGACCACTGTGCAAGCCTAAGAGTTAGATGACTTCATAAGGGTGTGTTATGCATGTTGTAAGCTTATTGGAGCCCTGTGGCCTGTGTTTGCCCTTAGCAAAGCACAGCTAAGGTAGGGGGTGTGTCTGAAGCTACCTAGCAATCTTTACATTGCCTAAATGGTTGTCCGCACTGCGCACCGGGTTTTAAAAAAAAAAAAAAAAAAAAAAGGAAATAGCAGCTCTGTTTACATCTGTGCACTGGGTTTGCGCGGCACACCTTGAGAGTTAAACAGGAAGGCAATGGGAAGGGAAAACAGCAGGGCAATGATACTGAATCACAGATTTCCCCTCAGTGCTAGCTTGCACCCAACCATCTAGGTGCAGTAAGACCACTGTGCAAGCCTAAGAGTTAGATGACTTCATAAGGGTGTGTTATGCATGTTGTAAGCTTATTGGAGCCCTGTGGCCTGTGTTTGCCCTTAGCAAAGCACAGCTAAGGTAGGGGGTGTGTCTGAAGCTACCTAGCAATCTTTACATTGCCTAAATGATTGTCCGCACTGCGCACCGGGTTTTAAAAAAAAAAAAAAAAAAAAAGGAAATAGCAGCTCTGTTTACATCTGTGCACTGGGTTTGCGCGGCACACCTTGAGAGTTAAACAGGAAGGCAATGGGAAGGGAAAACAGCAGTAGGAAGGTAATCAAGGAGAACTAGCATAGCTGGCAGGTGAAATATATCAGAACCAGCTAATTACAGAGGCAGCAGTGCAGCCCAGCACACTACTATAAGCTATGCAAACACCTTTCCCTCTGGTTTTTCCCACAAACTCTACACCACTGGTATTCACAAATGGGGAATTTTTACCTAACAAAAGCAACAAAATGATTGGGGCTGCTTTCGCTCTCATAAATCAACATGTGGAGGAGGCTGAGGGTGATGAGGATAACAATGCTGATGACCAACCTACAGTGAGGAGAAGAAGAGTGTACAGACCCAGGATAACCTACAAGGGGCTACATGAGCTGGAGATAGTGGAGCACTATAGGGTGGACAAGGACCTCCTACAGCAAATTGTTGAGCTGTGCTGGCCATGCCTCACACACAGAAACAACAGAGGGCAACCCATCCCAGTGGATCAGTGGATTCCAAGGTATGTATAAGCTTAAGAGTACTAGCTACAGATACTTTCAAAAGACCAACTGGGGATATCATGGGGATCTCACAGGCATCAGCATCTAGGGTACTCCACCAGTTCCTGGATGTCATGTCAGCACATGCCGATGAGCACATATATTTCCACAACACCCGTGAGACATTGACCAGCAATATGTGTCTCTTCCACCAAATAGCAGAATACCCTGAGGTAGTGGATGCTATAGACTGCAAGCACATACACACCAAAGCACTACCCAGTGAGCAGGGTAGGGTCTACATAAACTGCAAGGGCTTCCCCTCCATCAACTGCCAGGTCATGTGCGATGCCCAGGGCATTATAATGAATGTGTGAGCTGGCAGCCTGGAAGCTATCATGACTCCCACATCTGGCATATGATGCAGCTGTACTAGAAATTTGCCAGTGGGGACATCCCATATGGCCACCTAGTGGGGGATGCTGGATATGCACTGGAGCCGTGGCTGATGACACCCATCAGAAATGCACACACACCTGAACAAGGAAACCAAACAAAAACACTGGAGCCAGAATAAGTTGAGCGCTTTCATCCCACACACACCTGAACAAGAACTCCATAATGAGGCACATGCACAGACCAGAATCATAATAGAGTGTGTGTTTGGGATGCTCAAGTCACGGTTCCGGTGCCTGGACATATCTGGTGGAGCCTTGTCGTACTCTCCAGCTACATGTACCCATATTGTCATTGTATGTGCCATGCTACACAATATGATCCTGTGAAAACAGCTGCAGCAGGAACAGCATGCGGCAGGGCCACACAGCCCCCCACCATTGCCAAGGCCAGCATAGTCACAGAGTGACTCGGAGGAGGAACAACCTGAGCCTGCCCTTGTAGGCAGAAAGAGGCATGCCCAGTATGCCCAGGCTTTGGCAAAGAGGCCACGCATAGCACATACACTGACACGGTAGGACCCCAGAGAATGACACCTCTCTCTGACTCATACATACAGTAAAAGGGGATGCCAAACATGACACTACCTGTGCATAACCATGTATAGGGAGTGTACTAAGTGCATCCAACACAGTCAGCCCTCCAACACCATCCTCAGTACTGGCACAGCCACAAGGTAAGTCACTCTCACTATCAATTGCTGAATGGAGTAGTATGTTCTGCTACTTGTATCTATGGTACGGATGTGAGCATGCAAGGGAATTGGGTGGTGGAATGAGATGGCAGTAGATAGTAGACACCTATATGGGCAGGATGAAATCGATAACAAATACTGGTGTCAACATAGTAGGCAGTACTAGACAAGGAGACAAATCCCACTGCAGGACATGTGCTGGGCCAAATGTGTGTCCATGGGACACACACATGCATATCAGTGAGGCTCACATACCCAACAACAGTCTCAGCCAGCAGGACAGGTGTAAACAACCACAAGAATGGCTGTGCTAAGGCCTCTGATTGATGACAATAGAGAACAGCCCCCCTCCAGACCTACACAGACAGACAGACTACAACAGGTCAGGCAGTGGAATGTTAGTTCTGAAAGGTAAGAAGTCTGAAACTAAAATGTAGGTCAATAAAACCTAAGATATGTACTACACTGATATGCCTCTAGTCTGCATGATAGGTCAGAATACAGAATGAAATGGATGCCAACAGAGTACCTGAAATACCAGTACAGTCATAGCAAATGTTTACAGTTGTCAGGTGTGCCCCCCCCCACAATCCTATGTAGAAATGTAGTAACATGTACGTGTGGGTATAATAACAGTAGAACACAGATTACCTGAGCTGGCCAAATTAGCAGAATAGATTGTTGCACATGTACAATATGCAGGGCTCTGTATGTTAGGTTGTTGTGTGTTGTATATTGTGTGAAAGTGGTCAGCATGTAGGCATGGAGGGTTGTGTCCTGGTGGTCAATGGCCAGTATTGTTGATGACAGGGCCAAATTCTCACAACTGCAGTGCCAAACACAATGCATCCCAGCAAGACCCATTCCACCAGTAATCCATACTAATTGTTCAGATGTAATATCTGTCACCATCTGAAAGATGGACATGGCATGAATGTGGGCCCAGACATACACACAGTACACAGGGGGAAATTCCCTAGACAGAGAGTGTATAAAATGTTACTGTCAAATGGACACACCTTTGGAATTGTACATACAGGTTAGCAGCACATCATTTGTCTGTGTAGTATGGAATACTGTTGTAGTCTGGCCAAACACTGGCAGACCACAAAAGGCACAGTTATGAAGTACTGACAAACCGCTGATTTCCCCGCACAACCCAACATAAGGGGAATGCCCCACGTATATCTGTGAGTCAGCTGCAAGTAGCTTCCATAGCACACATGCACTCAGCTCACCCCACCATCAGCAACAGGTACCTCACAGGTCATATCCCTGCTTTTGTGAATGAGTGCAATATGCCCCCCCACTTCTGTATGGGAATACCCACAGAATGCAGCATGCTGAAGAGGTGTCCCATGCAGGTGTGTCCCTAGCTGTAAGCAGCACCCTGCCAGGATCCACACCAATGGATTAATAAGGACAGAAACTATTCCCATTAACACATTGCACACACTCCCGTCACCCCAGGGGAATGCAGTGGCTTGCAACCTGGGACTGTAGGAGTGACAGAATGCACTGGCCTGCTACAGATGGCCTACATCACTACCAAATGCCCTACAGTCCTCTATCAAAGGCCTGTGTCTAACCTGTGCTGCCAATGTATGTTATCTCATGGAGTCCCAAATAACAACATAACACAGTCCACAGAACACAAATGCAAGGCCATGTTGACAAATCCCAGTAGCATGTCCACCATGTCCTACTGCATGAACTGTGACCCAACCCCTAAATACTGCCGGGATAAAGTGATAACTATAGGAATACTTATCAGATATTGCTTGCATAATGTTAGGAAGAAGATAGACTAATGAGGGGGTAGAAGTATGGACACCATGCAGTGTGTGAAGTCTGAAACTCTGATGTGTGCCCATACTATCCCTGCCTGCAAACACAGGAATGGGTGGCTACAAACCTGCACGTAAACCACAATGTGAAGGGGTAATGACCAGATATATGAGCCCTGCCTCTGGGTAACCTGTGTGAATCTGTACAGCTGAGAGGTATGGCCACAGCAGGATATGGCCATTCTGTCACGTTGATAGATGTACAAGCATGGGACCCTCAGCCACCACAGTACCAAGGTGCTGGACCATTTACACAGACCCATCAAATGTCTGTAGCTCCCCCTCCAGAATGGCATGATTGTGCAAGAATATGTAGGCTACAGACCACAGTACTGGCTGCAGCTTCATTCATCTTGGATTCCTCAGGAAATTACTGCGAGCAAATATGTGTATTGGTCAGTAGTTGATGACATAATACATCACAGTGTAAAAGAGTACATATGTCTGAATATCTCTGTTAACACCAAAACCATGTAGCAGAAGCAGCACAGACACAATTAGTTACAGTATCCCGCTATCCTTTGCCCATTGTGGCCTCATATTGTCAACCTATCTATAGATATCCTGCAGAAACAGGTCGCTAGCTGTAGGTGTAGAATGAAAATGTCTGCACTGGAGTACAACCTACTTGGAATGGATTCACACATTCAATACAGAAGGTCATACTGGGCATGCTCCCACACTTACAGAAATGAAGCCCATGTCTGGAAACAACAGTGGACTATACATATCTGTCAGTCGCAGATGTCTGTGCACACACTCCACATTGTACACCACTCATGCTTTGCACACACATCGGATAGGAATACACACATATATCCAATAGGCCAAACATACACAGCCATATATGTGGGGTATAAAGAGAGACGGACAGTGACAAAGAGCTTCCCATCATGAGGTCTATCCCACCCAGCACACATCCAATTGGCCAATATCACATGATATGCAAATGTCTATCACTGTAGACATTTGCTTCTGGTAACCCTCAGCACTATAGTGTCTGTGGTGCTTGTGATAACTATGTAACATGACAGTACAAGTCATTATTCTTCTAGCAGTTGTATACACAGTCCTGTCAAATGTAAAGTTGTGTGTGACTGAGTGTTGTGTGTGTTCTTCCAGAGGAATGGTTTATGGCCCATTCACACACACTGCACTCCCCATTGCCCTACTTTTGCTAGCCTGCTAATGTCAGTCATCTTGGAATACCCTTTTGTACAATGATTATCCCTATAAGCTGTGTGGCATATGCAATAACTGTGTAATGCTATAGTGTGATATACTAGTTAGGTAGGAGTTCTAATCCCAGATATGGCAACTGTGAAACTCTGTGTGTGTGTGGGGGGGGGTTTGGTCAATGCTTTTGAGGCCATTCTCAGTCACTACACCTTCCATTGCCCTACTTTAGCAAACCTGCTGATGTCATTCACCTTGAAATACACCTTTGGAGAAAGGATAGCCCTTTAAGTTTCATGGTGCATGCTATAACTGTGTAATGCTATTGGGTGATGTACTAGTTAGGTAGGAGTTCTAATCCCAGACATGGTAACTGTGTGTTTGTGTGTGTAGGGATCAATGCTTTTAAGGCCATTCCCAATCACTACACCTTCCATTGCCCTACTTTAGCAAGCCTGCTGATGTCATTCACCTTGAAATACACCTTTGGAGAACGGCAAGACCTATAAGCTCCATGACGCATGCTATAACTGTGTAATGCTATAGTGTGATTTACTAGTTAGGTAGGAGTTCTAATCCCAGACATGGCAACTGTAAAATTGTGTGTGTGGGGAGGGGGAATAATTGCTTTTGAGGCCATTCACAGTCACTACACCTTCCCATGCCCTACTTTAGCAAGCCTGCTGATGTCATTCACCTTGAAATACACCTTTGAAGAAGGGCAAGCCCTATAATTTCCGTGGCACATGCTATAACTGTGTAATGCTATAGGGTGATGTACTAGTTAGATAGGAGTTCTAATCCCAGACATGGCAACTGTGCAACTGTGTGTGTGTGTGTGTGTGTGTGTGTGTGTGTGTGTGTGTGTGTGTGTGTGTGTGTGTGTGTGTGCGTGTGTGTTTGTGTAGGGATCAATGCTTTTGAGGCCATTCACAGTCACTACACCTCCCATTGCTCTACTTTAGCAAGGCTGCTGATGACATTCACCTTGACAAACACCTTTAAAGAGGGGCTAGCCCTATGAGCTCCGGGATGCATGTGATAACTGCATAATGCTATAGTGTGATGTATTAGTTAGGTAGGAATTATAATCCCAGACATGGCAATTGTGAAACTCTGTGTTTATGTGTGTAGGGATCAATGTTTTTGAGGCCATTCACAGTCACTACACCTTCCATTGCCCTACTTTAGCAAGGCTGCTGATTTCATCTACCTTGAAATATACCTTTGGAGAAGAGCTAGCACTATAAGCTCTGTGGTGTGTGCCATAAAAGCGGACCGATATAGCAGCAGTAACTACACAGCTATGGGTTTGAATCCCATCTGTGGTAAGTGTTTGTGTGCGTACCTCAAGTTTTTGTCCCTATTTACAGCCTGTGCACATCGCCAAGCCTGAGTTTAGCAGTCCTGCAGATATCACCCACCTTACAAGTATCTGTTGCAAAGCCTATTCAATGTCAGGTCAGTAGTGCATGTGGTAAATGTGTAACATATTGGTCCATAAAGCTTGTTTAGGGTGAAATTATTTTTGGGATCTCTCATCTACTACATCATCCAAAGGCAGTATTTACAAGGGCTGGTGATGTTCCTCACCTTAGAAATACCTTGGGCAGTATGCTTCCAATAGACTCTGTGGTGCATGCGATAAATGCGGTACACTGTAGTAATAATACATAACTAGGTTGGGGTTTGAATCTCAGTACTGGCAAGTGTGTGTTTGACATCAGTATCCTGTGGGGAAGTTGTGGTGATTGTGTAATGATAGGATTCATTGTGGGGTGGGTTTTGCTAAATTCTTATAATTCTTATAATTGAGGACCTACTGTATGTCACAATGTCCACCTTACAAGGACAACAGATGTCAAACAGCAGAGAGGATGGTGTAGATAACCCATAGCTCTACATGTGACATTATGGATCGGTGAACAATATAGGCAACCCTTCCCTTACCCAGAGAACACTCTCCACCCATGTCTCATACACAAACACACTTGGCTAGGCAACAACCACTATATTGGTAGTTCCCTGCATATTGCCCATAGATAGTAACCACAGTGTGATTGCAGTGGACTACATGGCTGTTCACCACAACACTGTCACTGACATCAGAATGTATTGTGATGTGTTCCATCCCTACAATACCCAAATAATTGCTTACAGTGGTCCTTTGCTATGTTCCCCACTGGATGCCTGCAACAACTGTAGAGTCTGCAAATGTAACCCACAAAGGGAATACCATGCCTTATACACATGACCTGTATGGACAGATGTCACTAATTCCCCTGAATACCTGTATCATGCTGTCAGTGTAGGTGCAGAAACGACCTCAGTTCCGTAACCAGTTGTCACCACATGAGGTCAGGAATGCCACATCAGATGATAACAATCTGTCCATACAATATGCCCCAGAGACCCATGTCACAGAACATACATGTGGGACATACTTTAAAGTATTCAATTGTATTTATTACTGCTTGGTAGTAACTTGATTAAAGTGTAGCTATCATTCTAAGTCTTTTGGATTAAGCACTTGGGCTTCAGACTAGTGGTTTTACATTAGGAAGGTTTGTGGCCTGCACTGTGGTGGCAGAACAGGTAGCTTACATCCTTTTAAGTTGGGAACTGCTGATTGAGGGCTCAGTGTCTGTTATTCTAAAAGTGTATTAGTTCTGGTTTAAGCACTTGGGCTTCAGGCCAGTTATTTTACATTAAGAAGGTTCGTGGTCTGCACTCTTGTGGGATGAGAATCTAGACTCTGCCCTTCTGAGCTGGGAATTTCTGGTTAAAGGCTTATAGTGCCTGCATATTTGAACTGTTTCTTACTGAAATTGGAACACCGTGTTTGCTGTAGCATAGACTAGATCCAGGCCTGCTGAATCTAGCTTTGTTTGTATGCTTGTTATTTCCCTGAAATGCTAATTCCACCTAAAATGTGGCTTTTCAGCGCTTCTGTGGATCCCTAGTGATATCTGCATTGCTTACTGTACTTATTTCCTTGTTTCACTAGAAAGAAAGTTACTGTTTGTCGTTTTTGCACTTAAGTTACCTGTAACACATTGCATTTAAGTTACCTGCAACTTGCAATCAGAC